>NC_041391.1:412217875-412241075 GCF_002162155.2 Triticum dicoccoides | reverse complement strand
GGGCCGGGCGGGGGCCAGGAACGGGCCAGGGGGGCCGGCGGCGCGGGCCGGCGGAGCGGCCACATGTCGCGCTGTGATTGGCTCGGGCGGCGGGGCGGACGCGTCCGGCTCCGTCCGGACGTGTCCGGCGGCGCGGAGAGGAGCGGGGCTAGGGTTGGACTGCGAAAAATCTAGGGGGAAGCACATATTTATAGGTAGAGGGAGCTAGGAGTGTCCAAATGAGGGTGCGGTTTTCGCCCACACGATCGTGATCCTACGACGAAGAGCATGGAAGTGACTTAGATGGGTTATTGGGCTATTTTGGAGGGGTGTTGGGCTGCAACTCAAAAGAGGCCTTTGCGGAAGTGCGGTTAACCGTTGGAGTACCAAACGAGCTCCAAATGACCCGAAACTTGACAGGTGATCTACCGGTGCTATACCAGGGCTACTTGGCAAGGCTCGGTCCATTTCGAGAACGTTTAACACCCGCACACGAAAAGATACAAGAGGGGTGCGGCGGTGCACGTGGGAGTGTCGGATTGCGAAACGGACAACGGGGAAAAAGCTCAGATGCATGAGACGAACACGTATGCAAATGAGATGCACATGATGACATGATATGATATGTCTGACATTAATAAAATGAAAAACAAAAGACAAAACCCACGGAGGGAATAACAAATCACATAGCCGAAAATGGCAAGAGTTGGAGTTACAAAGATGGAAAGTTACATCCGGGGTGTTACACCCGAGACCCAAGCTCAAGCACCCCGGAACCTCCACTATGTCCGGATCCAACCCTCAAGGCCGGTGGGTGGCCTCCTCGGTCACAGAGGAGGACATTGCGAAGCTTAGAGAGGTCAGATATCTGACCGCCGACATCCAGCACAGTCTTCCTTCTCAAGGGCAGGTCATCCCTACTTCCGAGCCCAACGAGAGCGTCGTATTTGTTTCTCACTTCCTCCGCGGCTTGGGCCTCACCCTTGATCCCTTTGTGAGAGGGCTCATGTTCTATTACGAGCTAGATTTTCACGATCTAGCTCCGGACGCCATCCTCCATATCTCGTCGTTCATTGTTGTGTGAGAAGCTTTTCTCCATGTCACTCTGCACTTCCGCTTATGGCTCAAGACCTTCAATGTGAAGACGAAGATGATTGAGGGGCGACATGTGGAGTGCGGAGGTGCCGTAATAAGAAGGAATGCCGATGCCCCATGGCCAGAGGGCTCCTTCCCAGAGGTGTCCGATTTATGGCAGCGGAGGTGGTTTTACGTCACGGCTCCCAGAGGCACAAAGTGGGTGGCTGCCCCCGACTTCCGTCTGGGACCTCCTTCTCAACTGGCGTCATGGACCAATGTAGGACGGGATTGGGGATCTGCTAGTGATGTACCAGTACTGCATAGCCGTATTCGGGAGCTTGTTGAGAGGGACATTAGCCTTGTCAGCATAATTCGGGTAATGCTAATCCGACGGATGTTGCCATGCAAACGTCGGCCTCTCCGGATGTGGGAGTTCAATCCGGAAGGTTCGTGGACTATTCTGCACTTCTTCGGCCTGACGCTTGAAGGGATGTGTAAAATATTTTTCGGACCACAAGTAAAGTGTCCGGATACCACCGAGGTTGCTGGCCTGAGCTGCAATCGCCCAGATACCCAAGTAAGTAACCCAGAAACCGAACACTTCGTCTATTTTTATCAGAGACATTATTCTGAAAGTTCTCCGTGGCCAGGAGTGGCTTAGCAAGGCGGGGAGAATCAGGTGTCCGGTGCCACTTCCCGAAGGCTCGCCAAGTACCACCATAGCCAAGATGCTTGGTCGTGTGCTAAGCAAAATGCCCTCAGGGAAATACGAAGGGAAGAACAGGGAGGCAGAACTTCACACATTGCACATCCAAACCGAGGGAATTGCTGCCTCCCCAAAGGAGGATAGCCGGGAAGGGGAATTTAAGGCCTCCTCCCCTCACGGGAAGAAGAGGGCGCCTCCGAAGACATGGAGATGGAGGTGTCCAAACAGGGGAAGAAAACTTCACCAGGGGGCCCTGCCCCGAAGGGCGTCCTCACCGCGTCATGCCCGCCAATGGGCCAGCCCTCAGCTGAGCTGTAAGTTAATCGTAAATACGAACATAATGCTTTTCTCCGAGAACAATAACCAGGATCCATTCTTTGCAGTCCGGCTAGGAGCTCTTCTCGATAGAGTTCGTCTTTGGGGGATCTCCTTCCGGAGATGATGGAGAGTGAAACCCCACCAACCTCTCTGCCTCATGAGGCGGGTGACCCCGATGTATCGTCATGGAGGAGTCCAGATCTGCCGAAGCCAGAAGCTAATCCTTAGGCCGCCTTGAGCCCGGAGCGTTCGGCTCTCACGGGGGGCGATGAGAAGGGTCTGGCACAGTTCGGCGTCTAGCCGGACATACTGACGGGCCTTCTAGAGCGAGCTGCTCTCTCGGAGGAGCACCTTTCATTAATGAGCATGGTGCTCAAGAAGATTTCATCTGCCACAAGCGGTTTGAATGAAGCCTTTACGAGCCTGCTTAGAGGCTTTGAGGTATGTAATGAAAAATACATAATTTTTTGGTCGTGACGCACGTGCTAGGTGTGCTCCATATGGATAGTAGCCCCTGAGTCTCTGGTTGCCAACCCTCGGTGGCAAATGGAGGATCACATTGTTAAGTAACGATTGTGCTGTATTTATGCGCAGGTGTCCAAGGATCCGGCAGCCGACCGGTCCGTTGAAGTTGTCAAACTAAGGAGGCAAATTGGGGTTATTGATGCCGATATCACATTGGTGAACGAGCGGCTTAACGAGTCACAAGGTATGTGATCTGCTATCCTTTATTATTTATTATTTTTTGTAGGAAAAATTTGAGAGGAGCATAATATTAATGCGATATACTTGGGCTGCAGACTATGATGCTGCCGTGGAAGCCCTGAGGGCAGAACTTGCCCTAGCCAAGCAACAGGCCCGGGCTAGCAATGCGGCTGCCCTAAAGGCGGCCGAAGAGTTGAGAGCCGAACAGGCTGCTCATCGCCGAAGCGAAGAGAAAATAGCCGAAATGGCTGTGGAGCTAAAAACGCCGCCAACCGTTATGAGCTTCTTGAAAAAGAAAATCATGCAAATAAAGTTGACCTGAATAAGGCCCTTGATGCGGCCAAGGAGACACGTTCCGACCTTAGGGATGCGCGGGAGGAACTTCGACAGGCCGGAGAAATCGCGGCTGGAAACCCTTATTTGTTGTGGATGAAGTTTTTAGATCCGAAGTACGCTCCCCTGGATCACGCTGGAGCCTTGTAGACGCCTATGTGGATTTGTCGAAGAGTACGGCTGATGCAGCCAAGTTTTTTGAGGATCAAAAAGATGATGAAGTGGAAAAGCTGTTCTGGTCGCAGTTCAGCGCTCCAACGCGCAAATTGCCTTTGAGTGAGAAGATGGCTGTTGTGGCCGAGCTCCACAGGCTGTCCAATCTTGCAATGCAGTCTATGCTAGACCATCTATGGCCGAAGGGGCCGAAGCCAAACAGTTATTTTGGTTTAGTGCAACAATTCCTTGGTGCCGTATCGTGGATCGATGCCATGAAGAGGTCGGCGTGCATAGAGGATGCCCGGATGGCTCTTGCCCGTGTTAAAGCATACTGGACGGATATGGGGGCCGCCGTTGTTGCGACCCAGAATCCGGCGGGGGGCGAGGATCCGGCCGAGCACATCTTGGAGCAGGTAGCAGAAGGTGCTTGCTTAATAGAGGCTCAGTGCTCGAAGAATGTCATATTCGAGTGACAATCGTGTCATTGTAAAAACAATGTTATTTTGATTATGAGGCTATATTTATACTTTTTGCCCGAAAGTATTATTGTGCCTCCTGTGCGGCCGTTTTTATGTATATGTGTAATCTGAAAGTTAGCAGTCATTGGCTTCGGCCCCCATGCATACAATGCGGGGGTGTTCACGAAAAATGTGCATAATCACACTTGATCCAACGTCTTGGTCCATTAAGGAGGTGATTGCATGTCGAACTAGGCAACTAGACTATATAGCTGTAACACTTTCACTTAGCCATAGGAGTTTGACGGTGGGGCTACTATGTAGCCCCTGGTACCTTTATGTGCATCCGAGTACGGGCGCATGTGTACATGACCGGAAAATGGTCCTTCGTTAATGCAGCGGAATTCTAAAGATTCCGATAAGTCTTCGAGTGGTTGAACAGTCTCTCGCTATATCATGACAGTCAGTTTTTGGCTTTCTCTACTGAGGTGCTTATCCGGAATAACCAGGGCACAATCGCAGTAGTTCTCCTTTGGCCGCCTTAGCCGATAAGAACGGAACATAAGGCGGCGAACCTAGGAGCCAGGCAAACCCAACATTTGACCACACACATGATTTGGAGCTGATGCATATAAGGCCAAACTCGCGACGCTAAACACTCCCGAAAGTATTCGGACTTTAGAACATATACTGAGCTGAGTAACGCCCTTTATTATGAACCCTGTATTCCCAGGTACGTGCATTAGTCTGTCATGGCGAAATGTTAATAACGGCAGTATCCCCCACAGGTGTAGTACCCGTGGGATGTGTAACCAACAAGAGACAATAAAGAAGGTTTACACAGTGGCTTAATCTAAAGAGAAACCTTTGAGTGGGGCCCTGCTGCATGTCTGCGCCTTTGTCTCCATTGTGCCGTGTCCTGGGAGGGTGTCGCACGATGGTGTCTATAAAAAGAAAAACTCATGTAGAAGAGTATGACGTAAGCATGCAAAAAGTTGGCTATCACTAATGTATAGTAAAAGTGTAAGACAGTGGCCTGTTATTAAGGTCAGGCCGAAAATTGGGCTTTATTAATTATCTGTAGCCCCTGGTGTCCTCTATGGGATTACATGTGTGGCACCTAGATAAGGTTTATCTGGGCTGCCGGACTCATCTAACCGTGTCCGTGGTCATAACGACCAGTCATGTTTTCAGGTAGTAGAGGCCGCTTAGAGTCCGGCGGCTGGAGCCGTCGCGTATTCTTCCGCGCGTAAGGAATGCTCTATGTTTCCATTAACGGTGATGATGCCACGTGGACCGGGCATCTTGAGTTTAAGGTAGGCGTAGTGCGGCACCGCGTTGAAGCAGGCGAAGGCCATTCTCCCAAGCAATGCATGAGAGCCGCTTTGGAGGGGAGCGATGGTGAAAAGTAGTTCTTCGCTTTTGGAGTTACCTGGGGAACCGAATGTTACTTCCAGTACGAGGGAGCCCTTGCAGTGGTCTTTGATGCCTGGTATCACCCCTTCAAAGGTGGTGTTACTTTGGCTGATTCTAGAAGGGTCTATCCCCATCCTGCGGACATTGTCCTGGTATATTAGGTTAAGACTGCTGCCGCCGTCCATGAGGACGTGAGTGAGATGGTATCCATCGATTATTGGGTCGAGCACCAAGGCAGCTGATCCTCTGTGCCAAACACTAGTCGGGTAGTCCCTGTGATCGAAAGTGATCGGGCAGGCCGACCAGTGGTTAAGTTTGGGTGCGACGGGCTCTATGGCGTATGCGTCTTTGGGCGCGCGTTTGCACCTTCTTGTGGGTATGTGAGTTGCATGGATCATGTTTACCGTTTTTACTTCTGGTGGGAATTTTTTCTGTCCCCCAGTGTTCGGCTGGCGAGGCTCATCCTTGTCTGGACTTGGTGTTTCCCTTCCCTTGTGTTCGGCATTTAATTTGTCGGCCTGCTTAAAGACCCAGCATTCTCTGTGAGTGTGGTTCACAGGTTTTTCGGGGGTGCCCTGGATTTGGCACAGTCTTCCTAGGACTTTGTTAAGGCCGGACGGTCCTTCTTTGCCGCCTTTAAGTGGCTTCTTTTGTGGACCGGGTCGAGATCCCCTGAATCCGGCGTTGACCGTTGTGTTGTTTGGACTTTCTTCCTTGTTTTGATGTTTTTTTTGTTACGCCGTGGCCTCCCGTTGCCATCCCTGATTTCGGATGTACTTGGGCCGCTGGTGCCTTTACGGGCCAACCAGCTATCTTCGCCTGCGCAAAAACGGGTCATAAGGCTTGTTAATGCTGCCATTGTCCTCGGTTTTTCTTGGCTGAGGTGTCTGGCGAGCCACTCATCCCGGATGCTGTGCTTGAAGGCCGCTAGGGCCTCGGCGTCCGAACAGTCGACAATTTGATTCTTCTTAGTGAGGAATCTATTCCAAAGTTTGCGGGCGGACTCTCCGAGCTGTTGAATTATGTGACTTAAATCGTCCGCATCCGGAGGCCGGACGTAAGTCCCTTGCAAATTTGCCTTGAAAGCATCCTCGAGTTCCTCCCAACTTCCAATTGAATTTTCGGGGACGCTTTTCAACCAGTGTCGAGCTGGTCCCTTCAACTTGAGGGGAAGGTATTTGATGGCGTGTAGGTCGTCCCCACGAGCCATGTGGATATGCAGGATAAAATCCACAATCCAGACCCCGGGGTCTGTCGTTCCGTCATATGCCTCTATGTTCACAGGTTTAAAACCCTGTGGAAATTCATGGTCCAGCACCTTTATGGTGAAGCACAGGGGGTGAGCAGCCCCTCTGTATCTGGACGTGTCGTGGCATGCCGTCGGCTGTTGTTGTGTCCGGTGCTGATTCTGAACTGGTATCCGATCGGTATGATCATTTTGGTGACCATAGTCCTGCGCCGGAGTGTGTCCTTTAGATCCATAGATGGACCTAGCCGCGCCGGCCTTTTTATCCAGGAGCTCACGTAAATTGTATGCAGCGTCGGTAGCTGCTCTATTGCGGTTACGAAGTGGTTTGTTCGGCCTCCTGGCCGTATTGTTCTTTGGTGGAATGGCCTCGTGGTCGAATTCTGGCAGCAGCTTGTGTTTTGGGTAGCTCTTTGTGTGGCGGTCGTCGCCGTACTTTTCTTCAGTGTCTAGCACTTTATTCCATCTGCGATTGAGCGTTTCCTGTGCAGCCTTAAGCCGTTGCTTTTGCTTCTTTAGACTTCTCGCAGTGGCCATAAGGTTTCTGTGGAGGTTATCTCGTTCCAAACGTGTTTCCGGGATGATGAGTGCATCCTCGTCCGGACTGTGCTCTTGTCCCGGGGTGGTTTGATGAATTCGTCCCTCGGGATCATGGTGATCGGGCGTCTGCTCCGAGCTTTGTTTGGCGTGACCTGGCTCATCCTACTCCATTGCTGGGTCCATATGGTCGTTGTTGCCTTCGGATTTGACTGGGGTGTCGATCTTTCTAGCGCTGTTGTCGCTATTTTTACTGTTGCTGGATTTGGAGCGGCGTCTGCACCGTCGTTTTGGCTTTTGCCCGGGGGTTTTGTCCTCTGGTTTGTCGCCGTCGTCCTCCTTAGGTGTATCCACCATGTATATATTGCATGATGAGGTGCCAGTCCAGCGCCCCATTGGGTCTGAATCATCTCCTACGCCGACGTCCATACCATCAGTATCATCGAGTCGAACTCAAGCATGTCTGATACATCGTCGACAGTGGCTATGAAGTGGGTGGTGGGTGGGCAATGGATTTATTTGTCACCTTCTTCCCCCTTGAGCCAGACATAGTTCGGCCAAGAGTCTCCTGACAAAGAGAGATACTTTAATGAGCTCAGCATGTCGCCAAAGGCCGAGCACTGGAAGATATCCGCAGCGGTGAACTCCATTACCGGAACCCAACTAGATTCGGCAGGCTCGGGAGCGCGCGGACTGGAACCTACAGCCGGATACGAGTCGGGGGGTCCGGTGTCACAGGCTTAATTGGGGGTGAGGCATGTGTTTAGCTCTACCGCCGATGGGTGTGCGGCCTCCGGGGCGGGGTCCATCCACCCAAAATTGGGCAACGCAATTTGCTCCGGATTTAGGTCTGGGGCTCCTACAAGGGCAATATCCCAAGCATTGTCCGAGGGCAGGTCTAAGCCGTGCTCATCGTGACTGTCCGACGCTCCTGGCGTAGTCCCGAACCCGTTGAAGATCAAGTCTCCGCGGATATCGGCCTGTGGTTCGAGTTTCTGAACCTGACTTGGTGGCCAGGGGCGTAGCTGTCGATCTGCTCTAGATGGCCAAGCGAATTGGCCCGCAGTGCAAAGTCGCCGAACACGAAGATCTGTCCGGGGAGAAAAGCCTCACCCTGGACCATGTTGTTGATGATTGTAGGAGCCATCAAGCCTTGCAGCGATGACATAGAGGAACTCTCAATGAAAGCACCAATGGCGGCGTCAAAACCGGCGAATCTCGGGTAGGGGGTCTCGATCTGTGCGTCTAAGGCTAATGGTAACAGGAGGCAAGGGACACGATGTTTTACCCAGGTTCGGGCCCTCTCGATGGAGGTAAAACCCTACTTCCTACTTGATTGATATTGATGATATGGGTATTACAAGAGTTGATCTACCATGAGATCGTAGAGGCTAAACCCAAGAAGCTAGCCTATGATGATTATGATTGTGATCGTCCCTCTAAGGACTAAACCCTCCGGTTTATATAGACACCGGAGGGGGCTAGGGTTTACATGGAGTCGGTTACAAAGAAGGAAATACAATATCCGGAACGCCAAGCTTGTCTTCCACGCAAAGGAGAGTCCCATCCGGACACGGGACGGAGTCTTGAGTCTTGTATCTTCATGGTCCAGCAGTCCGGCCAAAGTGTATAGTCCGGCTGTCCGGATACCCCCTAATCCAGGACTCCCTCAGTACTATCCTGCTTTGTAGTTCTTTCTACATGTTTAACCAAGGTATTGTTAAGATAATGTCTCTGTTAAAATGAATCAGTTGCATTGTTTTAGGAATGGTATTTTTCTGCTTTGTTGTTCTTTATACATGTTGAAACAAGGCATTGTTAAGATAATGTCTCAATTAATATGAATAAATCACACTGATTAAGAATTTCTACTCTCCTGCTTCGTTTCCCATTAAGATAAGGTAGATCAGTAGACGTTTTTCTTCTGGGAGTACAAGTCATCAACCGTTATTTCTCAGTTATCGTTTGCCTTATACCTATTGTTGCTTACATGGATATCAAAATTAAAGCTCAGTTTTATTACAACTTTGATTTTAGTTGAACTACACAAAAGGAACCAATGTGTCTAAGGAAAACTGCTGCATTAGTGGGTCCAGTTGGTCTTACCACTTTGCAGAAAGAAGCAATCACTGTTTGCGCTACATTACACAAGGAATGATCGAGAAGCTTTACATAGTATTAGTAGACGCTGGTGACATGACTAGTATGCAGAGAGCATAGGAAACTCTACAACACGTGGAGTGCACTGGACAAAAAGTTCCCAAACAAGTACAAGAAGCCAGGACATGACTCCAAATCAGTCAATGTCATTCTAAGCAACAATGGTGGGGCATCTGGGTATGGTAATCTATTTACCGTACTTTCAGTTTGTTAGTCCACCGATTGGTGGGTTGACACTGGGGCCAATATTCATGTGTGTGCTTATGTGTCTTTGTTTTGTTGCAGCATATAAATACGAAATCCACAGGGATGCTCAGCTTGATTTTAGTGGAACTGCACAAAATGTTCAGATGGTTTGTGTCCTCCATAATACCTCATCATGCACAATACATTGAATGGTTCTCTAATCATTTGTCGTCACCTTGAGCCACTAGACTATATGTTTCAATGGAGCTGCCAGCGTCGGCCATTAAGAAGGGTAAGAGGAAAGACAAAAAGAGAGATGGCTGCGTTACTTGTGGTTCGGAGGACCACTGGGCAAACAAGTGCCCAAACAAGTACCAAGAAGCCAGGACAGGACTCCAAGTCTTTCATTGTCGCTCTAAGCAACAATGATGGGGCATTTGGGTATGGTAATCTGTTTACCGTACTTTCAGTTTGTTAGTCCACCAATTGGTGGGTTGACACTGGGGCCAATATTCATGTGTGTGCTGATGTGCCTTTGTTTTCTGGTAGCATATAAATACGAAATCCACAGGGATGCTCAGCTTGATTTTAGTGGAACTGCACAAAATGTTCAGATGGTTCGTGTCCTCCATAATACTTCATCATGCACAATACATCGAATGGTTCTCTAATCATTCATCGTCACCTTGAGCCACAGGACTATCAAATGACAAACTAATGACAAACCCTGCCGATTCCACAGTCATAGGCATTACATATTTTGAATGGGAAAAGCTTGTGAAAGTTTAATCATTGATATTAGCAAGAAGACATTAGTTTAATATATTGGAATTGGAAAACCTTGTCAATTTTTGCTCATTGATGTTAGCCAGAAGACATGCATTTGATATTTTTGAGTGGGACGCCCTTTGCTGTGAGCAACGTCGATCGTTTTTTCGTATTCCCGTCTTCAGTTCAGAAGTAAATATTTACTCTATTGAGATGCATAGTCACATGAATGTTAACTTATGTAAGGTATTTTAAGAGTTTGTTCTGAATGTTTTCTATGTAATGCCAGGCCTTGTGAGTTTGATTGAAAAGTTGAGTTTGGAATGATGTGGCATGCGGCATCACGATCTGTTCACCATGCCTCCCGAGAATAATGCTTCATATTGTTTTGCATGTTAATCTAATGCCCGTGATTTGCATGTTAATAAGATCATCCTCTTCTGTTGTTTCTATGCTTAAGAAGTTCATTGTCTTATGTTTCATTCATAGCCTATACGACAACTCGGGTAGGTTAGAGGTGAAGACATATGATCCTCCGACCAACTCATCATCTTAGGCCGTGACTGGATCATTGTTTTCCAACCAAAACCGCTTGTAAAACTGACGCTTGTAAATAAAAGCAGATGGTCTCGGGGGAAGCGCTTGGTTGGTCGATTTCGGACTACTAAAATAACACTGGTCTCTCAAATTACATGCGTAACCCGCCGGTTTTACTTACAGACCTCGGGCCCTCGGTTTCATTACACCTGTATTTTACGCGTTGTTTACGATGATGAGTAAATTACACTTGTATCTTAATACAGGTGTGAAATAAACCAGAGCTCCCAAGCGTGGCCTTACCGTTTCATGTCGTCTCAGTCTCTCGAACGTGCTCATAGGTGTCCGATGATCCTGGCTTCCTCAATGAGTAGCGGACGATGTATTAGACCATTCATAGGGTCCGCGAGGCCCTCTCCGTAGTCCTTCGAGTTGCTGCGCTCGCCGTGGCGCCAAGCATTATTAACATGGTCAACGAACATGAGGATTCAGGAGATGAATTTATTTTGACTGGATGACAGTAGGGACCCACTAGGCCATAGCTGTACGTACGCAACTGCCTCCTTATTATGTACAACTATTTTTTTGCTTCCTCCCAGTTTCCTGACATCACAGTCCCACACCATTGTCAACCTATGTAGTTAATAAACGAGAGAATTGCACAAGGAGACGCCGACAGCTGGGACCAAGCAGCTCGAGCAGTATTTGTGTTTTTGAGGTGTGAGCACTACAGAGTTTTTCTTGAGCGATGTTTTCGTTATTGTTCAGAGGAGAGCAGGGTATTAACTGGGCGGGTTGTGGCCCGTCTAGCCTGGGCTAGATATCCAGCCCAGATATTAAAAAATTTCAAGCTGAAAATGGCTAGCCCAGCTATACTTTTTTTTGAGGAATACCTAGGCAAGGTCAACTTGTTATTCTCCGCCCCGCTGGGCTGCAAATCTTTCCTAGGAGGGATGCATTTGGCTTAACAGGAAATAGGCTTTAATAAATATTAAATGGGATGTAATTCTAAAAACTAGGCAGTAACTATAAAAAATGTAGCAAACACGTAATTAGTTTATAAAATATTGTTTTTGGATTTAGAAAATTTTAATTTCATTAATTGTTGTGCATGCAATGTTTCGTTGGATTTTTATGTAATACAAATTTATATTGAAATTGTATTTAATCTGATTAGAAATTTCGGGATAAAATATTTCGGATCCCAACAAAATGTGGGAATTTTTTTGAATTCTGTTTTGAACGGTTGGTTGAAATTATTAATGGTTGTCCTTGCTAGAAAATGGGTTGTACTTTTAACAAACTGTAAATGGGTTGTAGTAAATTCCATTAGAATTCAAAAATGGGCTATACATTCTTACAAATCGCAAATGGGCTATAAGTTCTCTGACACACACTTGTGGGCCTACTAAGTTGACACGTCCCCTAAAAAAAAGTAAGTTGATGCGTATGCAAGGCTTTGTCAACTTGTAGTCAACACACGGTTCTAGAAATAGCGGCCGTTGGATGGTCATCCAACGGATGTCGTGCTTCTTCTTCAACCTCGGATATTCTACCTTCAGCCGCCCAAAAAGTGATTCCTCCCCCTGACATATGGGGCACACCGTTTTGGAGACTGGCCTGTGGGCCTACTAAGTTGACGCGTACCAAGGGCTTTGTCAACTTACTCATTATAAATGATTCTAGCTGCAGTGACTGTACGATGTCCATCCAACGGCCATCGTGCTTCTTCAACCTCTAGTCTTCCTGATGCGGAGCATCCTACGGTCATCACCATGTCAAGAGTCTGTTTTGCAAGTGACACGTGCGACCTCTACTTCTCATACATAAAGGTGAATCTTCTCCTTTACACGTGCTCATTTGACCCCTTCGAGGATGGTATACTACTTGACACTTCTCCCGTGTGCATGCATAGGTATTGTTGGAGCTTCACGGATGTCGAGGAGGAGTGCAAGTGCCAAGGAACAACTACACCATCCGCGAGGGAACCCTGGAAGCGACGACGGAAGAAGACGGAGCTGCTAAAGCTACAGCGGCCGGACATCCGGCGCCTGTGCAGCCTCCGAGGAGCTGCACCAACAAGACGGCCGAAGCATCAGTGGCCGGACATCCGGCCTGTGTGCCCGGACATCCGGCGCCTCGGCAACCCCCGAACATCCGGCGCTCTCCCTGGAAATCCGGCGCCCCTATCCAGTAGCTTGGCCACTTCGGCCTGGACATCCGGCCAACCGCCCCGGACATCCGGCGTCTCACGACAGCCCGGACATCCGGCGCCTGGCTGCGCGCAGAGTCGGGCCAAAGGCCCATGTATCCCTTCCCCACTTACCCCTTCGTGGCTAAGACTATATATACTCCTCCCCCTCCTCCTAGTTAGGGTTAGCAAAGTGATAGCTCATTTGTATGTGAGCTTTGCTCCTACCTATCTCTACTCTTGAGAGAGAGAGACCACTACTCCATTGGAGGCCAAGACCTCCATCTAGGAGAAGATCCTGTGGGATATCATCAAGACCCCCTCGTGGGAAGATCCGTCTAGGATATCATCAAGACCTCCTCATGGAGATGAACTCTACCTTGTATCTTTCCCTTTGTTGTTCATGTACCTTGTGGATCTTGTGTGTTTGATTGTCTAGTGGATGTGTGATTGTACTTGTTCTTGAGTGTTTCCCCTTGTGATTTCTCCCCGTTCTTCCCCATGTTCTTCGAGGGATCCCACTCCAATCATGAAAGATCGGCCTACACCGGGTTAGCCCCGTATCATATGGTATCATGAGCCACATTGATCACGTATTTGGAGTCCCTCCCACCGTTTTCTAGCCTTCTTTTGCTTGATTTCATCCTAAAATCCGAAAATCCCCACCAAAAATAGCCCCAGTTTTTTTTGTGATTTGTTGGTTTGATGATGTTTTGTTGATTTTGATCCATGGATTTGCTTGGTTTCAAGTGAATCTAGCATCTCTCCATGTTTCCCCACCTTCCACCCACGAAATCTCTCCAATTTTGCCTCCGAAATCATCAATTTCCGCCCCAAAATCGAGTTCCTCGAGTTCATCCTCGGATTTGGAGCCCGGACATCCGGCCCGACCCCAGGACATCCGCCCATTAGCCAGGACATCCGGCTCCTGGAGCGCATTTCGTGCACGGTTCTGGACATTCAGCCATCGAAAATCCGGCCAAAACCCCGGATGTCCGGCCGCTGTCATTTCAGATTTTCCCGTTTCACCGTTTCGACCATAACTAATTCATCCGGAGTCCAATTTTGACGTTCTTTAGCTCGTTTTGAAGCTGTTGACATTCCCCATCCCAAAAAAATACCACCATCACCATTTGACTCCATCAAATTGTTGGAAATTTGGCAAGTTTGCCTAGGCCCTCCACCATATCATCCTCATTACCAACACCGACTTCCGCAACCTAACCCATATTGCACCCCATTGCATTTGAGGTTGTTTGAGTAGTGATTTGAGTATCCTAAGGTGATTTGGCTACTTAGGGATGATTGCTTCTTCATCAACCACCACCACCATTTCCACATAGACGTGCCCAACATACATTTTCACCCCAACTTAACCCAATTTTGTTTGAGTTGTGGCTTGTGTCTCCTAAGGTGTTTCGGCTACTTAGGGACGGCAAATTCAACTCGGACACGTGTATAGCCATCATTCCACTTACGCATTGCCAAGTGCAAACCACCACCGTCTTCCGCTACCACCATTTGACATTTGCCTTTGGAGCTTTTGAGTTTGCGGTTTTTCCGTTTCCTAGGGTGTTTCGGCTAACTAGGAACGGCTCGACATCAAGAACACCGCCACTCATCATTGCTAAGGACAGTAACCTCGATGACACCATTGTATATTACCCTTGCAATTGCATTGATAACCCCTTAGCCCATTTTGCATTACTTGCCTATCAAGACTAGCCATTGGAGTATTGCCGACAACGTGACTTGTGCACATTAGTGATCATACTTCCCATAGCATACATACCATATCATATCGGTATCATCATATCATCTCTTGTGTCACAAGCTTGTTCCCGCATATATACAATTGCTATCTTGGTTTGTACATTTTGCAAAAGTGGCCATATCCAAAAAAAAGAGAAAAAGCTTTTAAGCAAAAGAAAGAGAGCAAAGAGCTTGTAAGCAAAAGCCATAGCATCAAAATATATCATATGGTATCATACTTGATCATTTTGGATCATTGTGTGATAAAGCACCGGGAACCATACATATATAGCATAATTGGGATAGAAAGCTTATCTATTTTGCATCTTATAGGTTGTGCACAAGTGCCGTATCCGCCTATTGAGCAATCGTGCTAGAGTCTCTCTTGAGTTGTGCAACACGAGCGTTTTCCGTGGATTCCACATTTTGTGCTCATTCCTTGGTTGCACGACCCCATTTATCTATCCGTGTGTGTGTTTCCATGTGACACATATTGCTATTGGTCTACTTGTTTCGCTTGCGAATTTGTGAATCTCTTTCAACATTATTGACTCTTGCTAACATTTTGCATCAAATTTTTGTGCCACTATCCTCACCGAGCTCTACCATAAGCTTTACTTGATAGGTGTGAGTGAACAAGTCCGTTACCAATTCCACTATTCTTTCATCTCACATTGAGTGAAACGGGATACATCCTCCACTTTGGGAAAAGGTAACTTGGTATTGTTTATCTCATTTCCTACTCACCTCTACTCGAGTCTTGTGATGGATAGGCAAGGCATTTCACCTTCGGTCTACAACAACAACGACGAGTTCGATGCCACGAAAAACAACTCCGATGCCAAGATGCAAGCTAAAATGGAGGAGATCAAAGCCCTCATCAAGTCCTACAAGCGATCTTCCTCATCTTCGAGAAGACGCCCTAGAGCACATCCTTCCGAGCTACCATCTCCGGCAAGATCACATCGGCATCGACACCATCATCAACAAGAATGTGAAGGTTAAGAGCTCAACAACAACAACCGCTCAACGACTTCACCATATCCCTTGGCATCTTCGCCAAGCGACTTCAAGGCATCTTCGCCTATAGACATACGGCATCTTCGCCAACAAGAACCTCAAGGCTACACTCAAGAGAAGCTCCCCAAGCTCAAGTCCGCGACTTCTATGAGCTACTACGACCTCGACATCGACCACGCGATTCCTTTCTATGGGACTCACGAACCCGAGGAGTATCTCGAGTGGGAGTGCTTAATGGAAGACTACCTCGAGCTACATCAAGTTCCTCCCGAAGATCAAGTGAAGTGTGCCACAAGAAACTTCCACGACTACGCCTCAACTTGGTGGCTTCACACACCTTTGGAGTACTACAACATGAGTTGGCCCAAGACGAAGAGAGCTTTGCAGCGAGAGTTTGTGCCTCCAACCTACACGGAAGAACTTCGACGCCAATTGGAGAATACCATCCAAGGATCCAAGTCCATCGACAAGTACTTCAAGGAGATGAAGATTGCCTTGCGACGAGGCAGCGTGGACGACCCCATTTTGATGAAGTTCCACTTCGTGATGGGATTGAACAACGACATCTCCAAGACTATCTTCCTCGAGAACTACAAGTCCATCAACGACTACTACATTGGTGCTCTCAAGGCGGAACAAGAACTCATGAAGGCCAAGGCTTCTCCACCCCAAGCACACTTCGCAGCGACCAAGCTCTACGACAAGCATGAGGCTAGTACCACCATGATGTCCAAGCCCGATGAGCTCCAAGACGATGCTCCCAAGTTTGACTTCACCGCCATCCCTCTGTGGCATTGACGATGCCGAGTCTACTTTCACTCTTTTTCAAGACGATGCGGCGACGAGTACAACTACGGAGACCTTCAAGGACCAAGCTTTGGAGGCAAGCGACAAGGTGGCGAGAAAGGACGATGCTTCCATCTTAGGAGGCGAGAGTGATGATGTGCCATCTTCGGCCTTCATCCACGGCGACGATGACGAGATGATCGAGCATGGGATTTTCCCTTCAGTCATGGAGAAGAGTGATGATGTGCCATCTTCGGCCTTCATCCACGGCGACGACGAGGAGATGATCGAGCATGGGATTTTCCCTTTGGTCATGGAGGAGAGTGATGATGTGCCACCTTCGGCCTTCATCCATGGCGACGGCGATGAGATGGTTGAGTATTTCACCTCGACCACGGTGACGTATGATGACTTGAGTGACTTTTGCCACCATATTGAGAGTGAGAGTGACTTCACCACTAGCCCTATATATGATGTGTTGCCACAAATCCCATTTGAGGAGAGCCACAACCCCCACCACTTGAGTGAGATGAGTGACTCCACCATACGTGAGTTTGAGTGCACCTATTTTGAGGGAGTGAGTGAACCACCACATAGAGAGAGTGAGATAGTTGATAGGTCATGTGAGGCCACTTTCAACACTAACGACTTGACCTCTACCTCTATTGTGTCTTCTCATTTGGTGCTAGGTCCCATTTATGATGACGCGCCGATCCTCGACGACTTCGTCCTCCCTTTGGACAAGACGATGGCCATGGTGGAATATGATGCACCCCCCACATGGTTCCATGAAGATGAAGATGACCACCATTTGGTCTTTCCCACCTCACCTACACCACTTGAGTGGAATGACAAAGGTAACATAGGTGAAGGTGATGCTCTAGTCCCACTAGTGGACATTGTTGACATTGATTGCTTCCATGATATTGATCCACCTAGTACCATGCTTCATGCTAGTATGATTTCCCCATGTGATGATTTGCCCATTTATGATGAGTATGATGATTCTCATGTGGAGTCTATTAGTTGTGATGCCATGTTACATAGGATTTCTTGTGATAATTCTTTAGGTCACATCATGTTTGATAATCCGCTTGACTTGTCATATGCTATGCATGAGATCAACCATATGTCTTATTTGCAATCTCTTCATAGTGACTATGCATATGCCATTAAAATAAACCCAACTTGCACATATGGCATAGATGACAAGCCCATGGTTATTGGCATTTGTTTTTCTTGTGATGATATTGATATGCTCCCTTTGCATCATTTATCTTATATGCCATGCCATGACATCCTAGCTTCGGATATGCATTGTTTTGGATGTTGTCCATTTTCTCCATATGATGTTTCTACTATTGCTCATGAGGAGACCCCCATAGTTTCCTCATACATTTTAGGAGATTTTGATCCATCCCATTCATTGCATGATCCCAATACTTGTGTGCACCATATGCTCCCCATGAATAAATATGCTATTGATGTTCCATATACTTGCATTCTCAATTTGTATCCCCATCGTGTCATACACAATAGCTATTCTTTCATGATGGATGACATGTTCTTATACCATGCATCAAATTTCTTCGAGCATTGCTTATCTTGTGCTAACTCACACGTGCACATACACATCATGATGGATGATGTGTACATTTACCACGCGCACAATTTCTTTGGTTTGTGTCCTTTTTGTGTAGGTACCCATGAATACTTGTCAACCTCGCAATCCCACGAGTTGACGAAACGAGCTCTAGAGAGCAACGATGATTTGGGATCCCATGGATTGTCTTTCCCATCACTCTCTTCGTGCAAAGACTTCGCGCATTTCTTCTACATGGCCCTCACATGGTTATGGCTTATTGTCCATTATATATCATTTGCCCATCTTGCCATGTTCGCTTTGCATGATATGCTATTTACTATGCCTTTTCCATGCATTTGTGACCCATGCTTTGCATTACACATGATGATTGACTCTAGTACTTGTATGTGTATTTGCAAGCTTGGTGGAGATATTGCTTGTTATTGCCATGTTCCTTTTGTTCACCATTCCTATGATGATACTTTCATCTTGCTTTGTGTTCATGCTTGCGATATGTCATGTGCATTCCCTATGCCTATTATTTGCTCACATGACATGATTGCCATGATTTACTCTAGTGTGTTGCATCTTCGCTCCACTAGTTTGCACGACTTGATTACTATGCTTGCTTATGTTGCATCACCAATGATTCATACTTGCTCATTTCATGCGGTTGATGACAACCATCTATATGCTTTGCACATGATTGTTATTGCTTCTTGTCACATATCTCCATATGTTGCCTCTCTCATGCTAGATGACTTGCCATGTATTGAGTGCAACAATGCTTATAGTCTTGTTCATGAGATTGCCCCCATAGCATTCTCACATATGTTTGGAGATTTTGACATATTCCTTGTGAAGCATGCTTGTCTTACCTCTTTGCATCATATAACTAGTGCCATGAATACAGCCATTGTTGCATCATATTATTCATGACTTGTGCTTCTAATGGTTATGTGCAAAAGATGAGAACCATCATGATGGATGATGTGTTTATCTACCATGCGCATACGTTCTTTGTTTTGTTGTGTGCATGTGTAGGATACTTGGACTTTGTGTTGACTTCCACTTCACGTGAGTTGACCATTCGAGCTCTTGAGAGCGAGCCTCATATATTCTACCACGACTCGCTTCTACACCGTATTTGCTTCCACTTCGGCATTGTGAAGAATGCACAAGGAAATGCTTTCAAGGTGGCATCCTTCTTGAGCTTGGATATTGTGGATCATACTTCATGTGTTTCTTGCACCATTTGCACGCATGTTCGAGATATTTCTCTCACCTATGATTACCACATTTCCATGCTTCATCATATATATACCTTGTGTGTTGCATCCAATTCTTGGTCTACTTGCTACTATCATATGGTTGGTTGCACCAATATCATTTCCTCACATATGCCATGTCCCATTGCTTGTCACATGCTGGACTTGATTGCCTCACACATGATGAACAATTGCTCTTTCTATTGTGTTGAGTGCCACACTATATTCGCTACACCCTATGCACGTTATGCTTGGATTGTCTTGCACTTGTCCCATGTGTTTAGACACTTCATTTTATTTGGTGTTGTGAATGATTCTTATGCCTACCATAGACCTTTCATTGAGCAATTTGTGAATTCTTGCTATGACCTCGAGGTAGATGCTTATTCTCTTATTAAACAAATTTGCATCCTTACCTCACATTTGCATACTTGTCCCCATGATATCCTTGCTTGTGCTCAATTTATGTTCTTACATGCCATGTCACAATCCTTTGTCACACCCTATGCTATGCTTGATGACAACACTTGTCTGGTGAATCACCTCTTGAATGCTTGGTTATGCACTAACGTCAACCACATTTGTTTTTCCAAGTGTTTGTTGTCTTTGACCATTTTGAAGGAATCACTAGACGGTGCGACATTGGAGAGTGCCCATTTCGAGCTTCTAGATGATGAGTGCTTGGTGATCGACCACTTCGACACGGCACCTCCATCTCTTTCCCATGGTGATTTGGTTTTCGATCCGAGGTCGGATCTTTTCCAAGGGGGAGGGGATGATGCAGAGCATCCTACGGTCATCACCATGTCAAGAGTCCGTTTGGCAAGTGACACGTGCGACCTCTACTTCTCATACATAAAGGTGAATCTTCTCCTTTACACGTGCTCATTTGACCCCTTCGAGGATGGTATACTACTTGACACTTCTCCCGTGTGCATGCATAGGTATTGTTGGAGCTTCACGGATGTCGAGGAGGAGTGCAAGTGCCAAGGAACAACTACACCATCCGCGAGGGAAGCCTGGAAGCGACGACGGAAGAAGACGGAGCTGCTAAAGCTACAACGGCCGGACATCTGACGCCTGTGCAGCCTCCGAGGAGCTGCACCAACAAGACTGCCGAAGCATCAGCGGCCGGACATCCGGCCCGTGTGCCCGGACATTCGGCGCCTCGGCAACCCTCGGACATCCGGCGCTCTCCCCGGAAATCTGGCGCCCCTATCCAGTAGCTTGGGCACTTCAGCCCGGACATCCGGCCAACCGCCCCGGACATCCGGCGTCTCACGAGAGCCCGGACATCCGGCCCCCAGCCCGGACATCCGACGCCTGGCTGCGCGCAGAGTCGGGCCAAAGGCCCATGTATCCCTTCCCCACTTACCCCTTCGTGGCTAAGACTATATATACTCCTCCTCCTCCTCCTAGTTAGGGTTAGCAAAGTGATAGCTCATTTGTATGTGAGCTTTGCTCCTACCTATCTCTACTATTGAGAGAGAGACCACTACTCCATTGGACGCCAAGACCTCCATCTAGGAGAAGATCACGCGGGATATCATCAAGACCCCCTCGTGGGAAGATCCGTCTAGGATATGATCAAGACCTCCTCATGGAGATGAACTCTACCTTGTATCTTTCCCTTTGTTGTTCATGTACCTTGTGGATCTTGTGTGTTTGATTGTCTAGTGGATGTGTGATTGGACTTGTTCTTGAGTGTTTCCCCTTGTGATTTCTCCCCGTTCTTCCCCGTGTTCTTCGTGTTCTTCAAGGGATCCCACTCCAATCGTGAAAGATCGGCCTACACCGGGTTGGCCCCGTATCACTTCCTGCTCTAGCCGCCCAAAGCAGCATCAGTCGTGTCGCCTACTCCTGCCTCTCGTGGACGGCTGTGCTGCCGCAGAGGCCTCACCGCCCCCTACTACTCCCACCGCTAGCCAGGCCATCCCTCTACTCTGCACCCCATGTTATTCTGCGGCGACGGCAGCCTCACACCACAGCCGAACCAGTAAACCCTCATACTCCTCTCCGCATGGGCGTCCACTGCCGCATCTTCCCCGGCTCCGCGTCGTCCCCTTCCTAGGTCTCGCCGTCGTCCACCGCCCTGGTGCTCTCGGCACGGCGTGGTCAACGAACGACCTCCATCGGACGTGGACTATACGTGGAGAGGCTGACAGCTGGGTTTATGGCCGCACACAAGGAAATGCCTCCTTATTACACGCAAAATAATGATTCCTCCACCTGACATCTGGGACCCACAAGAAGGGCCTCTGTATTTCGCGAAAAAACATTCCCCCCGCTGACAGGCCGGACCCACCAGCTATATCTTCGCACGCAAGGAAGTGCCTCCTTATTACGCACAAAAAAATGAATACTCCCTGCTAGCTGGGACCCAGCATAGTGGGAGGCTGACCTTGGGCCTACTAAGTTGACGGGGATGGAGGGCTTTGTCAACTTAGTCAATATGAACGATTCTAGCTCGAGTGACCGTACGATGTCCATCCAACGGCCGTAGTGCTTCCTCAACCTCTGGTCTTCTTACTCCAGCCACCCAAAGCAGCGTCGGTCGTGTCGCCTGCTCCTGCCTCCCGTGGCTGGCTGTGCTGCCGCGGAGGCCTCACTGCCCCTACTACTCCCGCCGTTGGCTAGGCCCTGTAGCGATGGCAGCCTCACACCGCAGCCGAACCAGTGAACCCTCGTACTCCTCTCCGCATGGGCATGCACTGCCGCGTCTTCCCCGGCTCCGCGTCGTCCCCTTCTTAGGCCTTGCCATTGTCCACCGCCTTGGTGCTCTCGGCACGGCATGGTCAATGTGGTCAATGACCAACTTCCATCGGAAGAGTACTGTACGTGGAGAGGTTGGGTCCACGGCCGCAGCAAGGAAGTGCCTCCTTATTATGCGCAAAATAATGATTTCTCCACCTGACAGTAGGGACCCACTGGACGGGCCACCGTGTTTGGAGGAAAAAAACGTTTCCCCCCTGACTGCTGGGACCCACCAGCTACATCTTCACACGCAAGGAAGTGCCTGACAGTCAGGACCCACCTAGTCGAAGCGTACATAGCGTTGTCATTCTGGTCGCGAACATGTACATACATACTGGTCAATGTAGAGGCGCGCACGTGTCGTAGAAGAGGCGCGCACGTGTCGTAGTAGAGGTGCACACGTAGCATGTACATGTACGTACAGCGGCCAGGGTGCAAGAAAGTAAATATGGCCATGTAAATACATATGGGCGGGGTCTCGAACGCCTACTCACACATACGTATGGCCAGGGCTCGTGTACATGGCTGGGTCGGAACGTAGAAACTGCGTCGTCGTCGTGTTCATGGGGAGGCAATGGAATGCGTTGTGTTCATCAGGAGGCAACGGAATGCGTGTTGTTCATCGGGAGCCAACCGACTTGGACAGAACAGCCGGTGGAAACGAGGCCTGGCATACCGCAGAACAGAGGAAACGGCCTTGTGTTCGACCAGCCACGGTAGAAACAGGATCTTGTTCATCAGGAGGGGTCTGGCATACCGCAAAACGGAGGAAACGGACCTCCTACGGTCGAAATGGGGTCCTGTTGATCGGGAGGGGTGTGGCGTACCTCAAAACGGAGGAAACAGACTTGTGTTGGAGCTCTACGGTCGAAACGGGGGTCCTGTTCATCGGGAGGGGTGTGGCATATCGCAAAATGGGACTCCATGGGATACTGTTCATCTCCACCATCGACTGCCTCCACGGTCTACTGTTCAACCACCGTCGACTGCCTCCACGGGCTCCTGTTCATCCACCATCGACCTCCTCCAGCCTCCACCTGCGATTGTTCATCCATAGGCTCCTGTTCATCCAGCCTCCACCGCGCGGTCCTCCACTGGCTACTGTTCAACCAGCCCTCTCCACGGGCTAGTGTTCATATATCCCTCCACCGGCTACTGTTCAACCAACCCTCCACGGGGTCGTCCTATTCATCCAGCCCTCCACCGGCTCAATCGATCGGGGTCCTGTTCATCCAGCGGCAACACCACGGGGTCCTGTTCAT
>NC_041391.1:412167222-412217507 GCF_002162155.2 Triticum dicoccoides | reverse complement strand
AACCCCCCAACAATGCTCATTGTTCATCAAGGGAAGGAGGCAGCAGGTTCGATCGGCTTCAGTTAGCAGTAGTAGCGAACGAAGGAATCCCTCGATCGGGCCATTGATCGATCGCTCGGGTTCAGTAACGCGTAGCCTGCTGCCGTGCAATCGCTCGGGTTCAATAGGCGAACGCTTCACTCGGGTTCAGTTAGAGCCCAACCCCTCGCACCCACGCGTGTACGTGTACGAGAGAAATGCGCATCGCTCGGCCCCCGACCACCCACCATACCGGGAACTCCCTGATATTTTTCGCGCCCTCACTTCTACGACGGTTTTTTCCGTCATGGACAGCCCAAAGAATGTCATGTAGCTGCGTCTCCGTGCCGCCCAGGACGAAAAGCCCATTTTCTGTCATGACTTTTTGTCATAGAAGTAGGAGCCCACCACATCTA
The DNA here is from genome assembly GCF_002162155.2 of Triticum dicoccoides. Classification (NCBI taxonomy): domain Eukaryota; kingdom Viridiplantae; phylum Streptophyta; class Magnoliopsida; order Poales; family Poaceae; genus Triticum; species Triticum dicoccoides. Next base: position 412,217,073 of record NC_041391.1, on the reverse strand, counting down.
TGATGATACCGGATTTTGTCACAATTATCATCATAGAAGTGTCATAAGCATGAAAGAAAAAAATTCGTTTGGCCCAAAATGTCATGGATGTGTCTTTTCTTGCAGTGTAAACGTATTGCAACACCCTACAGCGGGAATCCGTCACGTGTGCACGGCACGAAAGGCACCATAGGACAGCACCAAAATAAAACATACAACTCAAACCAATATATATCATAAATCAACCCAAAGGACAAAAGGAATTTACTCAAAACATCATAGGATGGCAACACATCATTGGATCATATGTGGCATAAATTACCATGTTCAAGCAGAGGATTACAGCAGGGTGTGGGAGAGTGGACCGCGTAAAAGAGATGAGGATGGTGATGTTGACGAAGACGATCACCACGGCGGTGGTTCCCCCGATGGAACTCCAATGCCACCGAGATAGAGGAGGAGAGGATCTCCCCCTTGTGCTTCCTCCTCCATGACCTTCCCCCTAGATGGGGAAAGGTTCTCCCTCTGGTCCTTGGCCTCGATGGCAATGATGGCCTCTCCGAGATCCTCCTCCATGGCCTCCAGTGATGTTGGTCCCCTCCGACAGGGTGCCAGAGAGGGCCTAGATTGGTTTTTCGTGGCTTGCGGCGACGGAACTTCCGATGTCTCTTCTACTTTGGGGTTTTTAGTATTTATAAGAAGGGTTGGCATCGGTTTCACGTTAAGTGGCCCCACGAGGCGATCACAAGGACAGGTGGCGTGCCCTAGGGGGTTGTGGCGGCCCCCCACCCTTGTGGTTAGCCCGGGACTCTTCTTCCGTATCTTTTTCTTCCAGTATTTTTTTATATTTTCTAGAAAAATTCTCCGTTAATTTTCAGCTCGCTCCGAGAACTTTTATTTCTGCACAAAAACAACACCATGGTAGTTCTGCTGAAAACAGCGTCAGTCCGGGTTAGTTCTAATCAAATCATACCAAAATCATATGGAATTATTATAAACATGGCATGAATACTTCATAAATTATAGATACGTCGGAGACGTATCAATACATGATGCAAATCAACTAACCCATGTCCGATCATCACGTGAGATGGGGTAGCCTTCAGTGGTGAACATCTCCATGTTGATCATATCTACTATATGAGTCATGTTCGACCTTTCGGTCTCCAGTGTTCTGTGACCATGTATGTACACGCTAGGCTCGTCAAGTTTAACCCAAGTATTCTGCATGTGCAAAACTGGCTTACACCAATTGTATGTGAACCTAGAGTCTATCACACACGATCATCACGAGGTGCTTCGAAACGACAATCTTTAGCAACGGTGCATACTGATACGTCTCCGTCGTATCTATAATTTTTTATTGTTCTATGCCAATATTATTCAACTTCCATATAATTTTGGCAACTTTTTATACTATTTTTGGGACTAACATATTGATCCAGTGCCCAGTGCCAGTTCCTGTTTGTTGCATGTTTTCTGTTTCGCAGAAACCCCATATCAAATGTATTCCAAATGGGATAAAAATGGACGGAGAATTATTTTGGAATATTTATGATTTTTGGGAAGTAAAATCAACGCGAGACAGTGCCCAAGGTGGCCATGAGGCAGGGGCGCGGCTGCTTACCCTGGGCGCGCCCCTGACCCTCGTGGGCCCCTTGTAAGACGGTTGCTGCTCTTCTTTGGCCGCAAGAAAGCTAATTTTTGGAAAAATATCTGGGCGAAGGTTTCAATCCAATCGGAGTTAAGGATCTCCGAATATAAAAGAAACGGTGCAAGGGCAGAATCTAAGAACGCAGAAACAGAGAGAGACAGAGAGACAGATCCAATCTCGGAGGGGCTCTCGCCCCTCCCATGCCATGGGGGCCAAGGACCAGAGGGGAAACCCTTCTCCCATTGAAAGTGCAACTATCCCTGGGTGGTTTCTGTAATTCCGAACAACATATAGATCATTGAGCTAATGCTATTTCAAGATAAATATTTCAGGAAAACTCAATGTTTGGAATGGCATGGATGAGAAACGTGGACCCCTCAAGATGCTAAGGAGAAAAGGATTGGCTCAAGCTCAAAGCACAAGACTCTACATTTTTCATTTTAGTGATCCAAGATCACATTGAGTCCATAGGAAAAGCCAATACTATCAAGAGGGGGTGAGGTGTTGCTTAATGAGTTTCTTGCTCAAAGTGCTTAGTGATATGATCCAAAAAACCTCAACTGCTTTATCACATCCACATATGTCCCAAACCAAAACTCAAACTCAGCCCCACCAAAACTTTCTATCCGGCGCCACCGAGTTCAGTTGACATAGCCATTGCCAAAAACCCTAGTCTCTTCGGTCTGACCGATAGGGATCTCGGTCTCACCGAGATGGGATTGCAATCTCTCTGCTTCCCTTCGTAACATTTTGGTCCAACCAAGATGAGCGACCGGTCCCACCGAGATTGCAATGCAAACTCTTTGTTTCCCTTTCGTAACGTTTTGGTCCAACCGAGATGAGCGAATCGGTCCCACCGAGTTTGCCTGACCAACTCTCTGTTTGTCTACTACCAAAATCGGTCTGATCGAGTTTGTGTAATCGGTCTCACCGAGATTACGTTATGCCCTAACCCTAACGATATCGGTCCCACCGAGTTGACATGTCGGTCTCACCGGAATGCCTAACGGTCACATTATGAACTAAATCGGTTTGACCGAGTTTCACGATTTGGTCCCACTGAGTTTGGTAAATTGTGTGTAACAGTTAGATTTTGTGTGGAGGCTATATATACCCCTCCACCCACTCTTCATTCATGGAGAGAGCCATCAGGACATGCCTACACTTCCAACATACATTTTCTGAGAGAGAACCACCTACACTTGTGTTGAGGTTAAGATATTCCATTCCTACCACATAAATCTTGATCTCTAGCCTTCCCCAAGTTGCTTTCCACTCAAATCTTCTTTCCACCAAATTCAAATCCTCTGAGAGAGAGTTGAGTGTTGGGAGACTATCATTTGAAGGACAAGAGCAAGGAGTTCATCATCAACACACCATTTGTTACCTTTTGGAGAGTGGTGTTTCCTAGATTGGCTAGGTGTCACTTGGGATCCCCCGTCAAGATTGTGGAGTTGAACCAAGGAGTTGTAAGGGAAAGGAGATCGCCTACTTCGTGAAGATCTACCCAAGTGAGGCAAGTCCTTCGTGGGCGACGGCCATGGTGGGATAGACAAGGTTGCTTCTTCGTGGATCCTTCGTGGGTGGAGCCCTCCATGGACTCGCGCAATCGTTACCCTTCATGGGGTGAAGTCTCCATCAATGTGGTTGTATGATAGCACCACCTATCGGAACAATGGATGAAAAATCTCCGTGTCAACATTGTGTTTGCCTCCTCAAACTCCTCTCTTTACCTCCATATGCAATTGTTTTACATTCCGCTGCTATACTCTTAGAATTGCATGTGTAGGTTGATTGCTTGACTTGTGCTAAGTTGCTAAAATCTACCAAGAAGTAAAATTGGGAAAAGGCTAGATTTGTATTTGGTCAAGTAGTCTAATCACCCCCCCTCTAGACATACTTTCGATCCTACAAGTGGTATCAGGGCTTTGGTCTCCATTTTCTTTGATTTCCATAGCTTCTGGTGGTCATAGCCTTGGTTTCACAACCTAGGAGAGTATGGCGTCTAGCGAGGGAAATTACCACCATAGAGGTCCTTACTTTGATGGTACAAATTTTTTTAGTTGGAAGCATAAGATGAAAATGCATATTCTTGGACATAACCCCGTCGTTTGGGATATTGTGTGTATTGGCTTGCAAGGTGAATTATTTGATGGGAGAGAACCGAACCGTGAAGCTACCGCGGAAGAGTTGAAGATGCTGCAATACAATGCTCAAGTTTGTGATATTCTCTTTAACGGATTGTGCCTCGAAGAATTCAACAAAATCAGCCGTCTTGAGAATGCAAAGGAAATTTGGGATACTTTGATTGACATGCACGAAGGTACCGACTCCATCAAGGAATCCAAATTGGATGTTCTTCAAAGTCAACTTGACAAGTTCAACATGAAGGATGGTGAAGGCGTCTCTGAAATGTACTCTAGGCTTGCTCTCATCACAAATGAGATTGCCGGCTTAGGAAGTGAAGAGATGACTGACAAATTCATCATCAAGAAGATCCTAAGAGCCTTGGATGGAAAATATGATACCATGTGCACATTGATCCAAATGATGCCCAATTACAAAGATCTCAAGCCAACGGAAGTCACTGGAAGAATTGTTGCTCATGAGATGTCAATCAAGGATAAGGAAGAGCTCCACAACAAGTCAAGTGGTGCTTACAAAGCCTCATGTGAATCTCCCACATCATCAAGTGAGAAACAAACCTTCAATGAAGAATTGAGCCTAATGGTGAAGAACTTCAACAAGTTCTACAAGAGTAGAAGCAAGGAAAGAAGTTCCAAGTCAAGGTCCTACAATGACAAAAGATCTTCTAGTCATGAGCGTAATTGCTACAATTGTGGAAGACCCGAACACTATTCCAATGAGTGTACGGCTCCCTACAAAAGAAGAGAAGATTCTCCAGAAAGAAGGAGTAGAGATGGTCGTTATGAACGAAGAACATCCCAGCGAAGCAAGGATTCGGAAAGGAAGGACAAATCGTCAAAGATCTACACAAAACGAAGACATCAAGCTCATGTTGGTGAATGGCTATCCGACTCCAACTCCGACAATCACTCCGAGAGAAGCTATCACTCCGACTCCGAATATACTGAAGATGAAGGTGTTGCCAGTCTAGCACTTGTGTCAACCAACTCCTAAGACATATTTGACTCACCAAATGAAGGAATTGGAAGATGCTTCATGGCTAAAGGCCCAAAGGTATCAGACCCCAAGTCTGTTGATTTCAATAGTGATGAAGATGACTTGTTAGGTGATGATGATTTACTTGTTGACAACTCTAGTGATGAATACTATGATGAAACATCAATTAATCATGCTAATCAAGATAAAACGAATGACAATGATAAGGAGAAGATTGAGCGCCTAGCTAAAGAACTAAACACTCTTAAGTTAGCTCATGAAACTATCTTGGAAGATCATCGAGAACTTTTAAAGACTCATGAGAAGTTACGCTTTGAAAAGCTCAACCTTGAGCAAGAGCATGAGTTTTTAAAGGCAATCAATGATGATCTTTGCAACAAAAGTTCTTCTTACATAGCCAAGCGTTTACTCTTATCTACTTACATGCCACAAGTCAAGTCTAGTAACAAGAAAAAGAAACATTCTTCTTCTAGTAGTAACAATAATCATGCTAAATCCAATGTTGTTGCTTCTAGTAGTTCTCTTAATTCCACTAATGTTTCTCTTAGCCAAGTTACACATGAGCAAGAAAATAGCTTATTGAAGGGAATTATAGAGAAAGGTGTTTACAAAAGCCTTGCCGAAAGTAAGCAATTCGAGGAGATTGTACGCAAGCAAGGAAGGCACTGGAAGAATCAAGGTGTTGGTTTTGAACGAAAGTTCAATGCTAATGGAGTTGAGTGGGAAGAAGATCAATACCCCAAGATGAAGTTTGTTTCTCAACAAGAGAAGTACGATCCTACTTCTTTCAAAGGAACACAAGCTCAAGATGATCTTCCACCACAAGACCACAAGCAAAAAGGCAAGGACAGGCTTCAAGAGGAGATTGATGTATTTGGAGAAGCTCCTAAGGCCTTGGTCAAGTGGGTTCCCAAGACTACATCAAGTTCTACTTCAAGTACGACCACAACTCCAAGGATTCCCATCAAGATGATGTGGATCCCAAAAAGAAGAAGAACTAGAGAGTTCTTGAGGGTGACTCCGCCAATAAACTTCACTCACATCATTTTGGCAAGGACAGGTGCAATCAACTTCCACATCTTGCACTAGTTCAAGGAGTCACAAACCCTCTTGTTCGTAAGACAAGGGACAAGGTAACCTAATGCTTTCATGGACATCATCTTGTGTGTGCATCACTCTATGTCTATGGATATCCTTGTTTGTTCCTTATGGGACTAACCCGTGTTGGTATTGAAAGTGCAACTCACTCCAATGGATTTCTCCGAATGATCTACATCAACATTGAGCATCCACATATTCAACACCTACATGAAGTCATTATCGATAAAACCCAAGTTTAGTTCATCCCTCTTAGGGGGGATATCACATCTAGGGGGGCTTTACTCTAAGATTGAGCTAAAGCAACTCTAATGGTGTGAACACAACAATGCTTTATGTAAAAGTGGTAACCCCAATTGTGCTTAAACGATGAGTATGACCTATGATCAAATGTTCTCATTTGACTCCTAAGTCAATATACTCATATAGATATGACCTAGTCATCGCCAATTGCTTGATAGATGCTAGAGTGTTTGTACATGCTTTGCCACATATTTCATTTGCCATTTTATTGTGTCAGCATGTTGGTTGCATATTTTACTCATTCAAGGACATCCACTTGTTGTTTTGATTGTTTGTCTTGTTTCCTCTTGCCAAGTGGATGGAAAAGAATGCCTAAGAACCTTCTCTAGCTATCTATGCCTTTCTCGTCTCAAACTCTATTCATGCTACATCACAAAGTTTGATCAAGACAGATTCGAACCACTCTGTGTGAGGAGCACTCAGAGTCCCCGATTCTTCATAGACTTAAACTTCCAAAACCTCTTTGTGCATTTTGGTCTGACCGATTCATCCTTTTCGGTCATACCAAGATCACTAAGTTGATCTAGGTTTTTAATCTCGGTGCAACCGATTAGAACCTTCAGTCACACCGAGTTGCAGTAACTGCTCACAGTTTTGCATCTCGGTGCCACCGAGTTGTTCCACTCGGTCACACCGACAGGGTCAGGTTATATATACTGACGGGTCAAATTTTGGAAATTTTTATGAAACTCTTCACCCGCGCGTAACCTGCTCTGCCTCTTCGGGTCTCCGGATCGTCTTCTTGCCGCTAGCGACCTCCCGCTGCTGGTCTCTGTCGTCGTCAATGACAATCTGTCCCGCCGTTGCCGCCGTAGCAAGTTCACCGTCGAGTTAGGATATGAACTTGATATTGTGTGCTATTCATTAACTCTGATTTGTAGCACACTGCTTTGCCATGATTCTTGCCACGTATGAAATCATCCTGTCCAGCAAAAACATCCTGTAGATTAGATTTGATTTGAAAATTTAGGGTTAGGTCTCCGCCGAACTCATCTCGGACCGACCGAAATGTTGAAATCGGTCTCACCGATTTGGCTTAGGCCATTGCACATGCGATTTTCGGTCTGACCGAGAATTGCAAATTGGTGTGACCGAGTTCGACTCTCGGTGAAACCCTAGCAGTCTCGGTACCACCGAACTGTGACTCGGTCTAACCGAGTTCACTAGTTTAGGTTCCAACAGCTGCTTCGATATCACCGAGTTTACAAATCGGTAGCTCTGAAATGCTCTCTGTGGAGAAATAAAACTAAGTTTGGAGTCATCTATTTTGCAAAACTCCGCACTTTGTGATGCTCATCCACTCTACCTCATCTATATCTATTCATAGGGTCTACTGCCAGTGAGTTTGCAGAGATGTCTGATTAAAGTGATAGCCAGAACAAGTCTGAAGAGCAAGCTCAATTGAGTGAGGGCACTAGTCCCTCAAGCAGCTATGATGAGGGCAATAGGAGCACACCCAGTAACTTGCCAAAGGCAGCTACTAGGACAAGGAAGTAGAAAACCTCAGATTCTGAAGATGAAGATTATGTGGCTGTTGAGGATGAGGCCACTTCAAGAAAAAAGGTGCTGAAAAAGGAGTATGGCACAACTGCTGCAACTAAACCAGGCATGAACAAGAAGGCACCTGCCAGGAGAGTGCCAACATCCAAACCCAGGAAGGTTGCCACAGGTGAAGCTATGAAGTTCACCATTGAATCTGAAGAAGAAGCGGCTGGTGAAGACAAGAAAAAGAAGAGGGCAAGAACTACTACAGCCAAAGTTCTTGGAAAGTCCACAATGGTGAGATCATAAGATGAAGAGGAAGAGGATGCTGCTCCAGCTCCTAAGGCTCAGAAACTCATGGGAGATGCAATCAGATCAGGGGCTGCTTCTAAGCCCAAAGCTGCTCCCAAGGCTGTTGCTCCATCTCAAAAGTCTAAACCCAAGAGGAACACCAGAAGTATTCCAGCTGAGGAGAAGAACAAGGCCCAGTGCCTGAAGCTGGAGAAGAAGATGATTTACTTGTTTTGAGAAAACTGAAGCCCAAGATCCCTGACCACAATGATGCACATCCTATTGCAGAGAACATGAAAATCAGGAAGGATTCAGGACTGAGATTATGGAGACAGTCTGATCCATATGTTGTCAGGAGAAGAACTGCTGTTGACTACAGGTTTCACACCAAGGAACAGCAAGACAATTGAGATGGGTTAACTGGGAGTACATCAACGAGAATGAAGATCACTATCTAGGTGTATATGATATCTTCAAAGCATGTGGAGTTGATACATTTGTTGCCCAGAAGCTCACCAAATGGAATGATGAGCTGATCATGCAGTTTTACTCCACTGCCCCCTTCTACCCAAATAGGAAGATCATATGGATGTCAGAAGGTACTAGGTACCAATCCTCTATGGAAGAATGGGATCGGTTGATCAATGCCCTAAAAGAAAATAAAGATGACTTGGATGTTTATGCTGAGAAGAAGAAAGACCATAACACTATGGCACACATGTAAAAAGAAATCCCAGATGATGCTTTGAAGACTCATAAGTTTGGATCTGTCCACTTCTTGTTGTTTGGTTTGCCTACCATCAACTGGATCCTAATGCATACATTGCTATCCAAGTCAGGTGATCACAAGATGATATGAGGACGTGCTATCAATTTGCTACATTTGTTTGATGTGCCTCAAAAGTTTAAAGTCATGAGTCTGATTGTGGAGACAATCAAAAGGACAGCAGCTGATCAGAAGAGATCTTGTGGGTATGCCCCACAAATTCAGGAGCTCATCAACTCCAAGATGGGCACAGGCAAATACCTATTCGATAAGGAGCACCTGCCCATCTACCCTGAATTTGAGGACAACACTGTTGTTATGAATGAGAATGAACCATCATCAGCTCAAGCACATGAGAAGAGAGAGAAGGCAAGGGCAGAGAAAGCTGCAAAGATGCCAACTGCTGAAGAGGCATCTCAAGTGTTCCTGAAGAGCAAGAAAGATCAGCTTGGATATCTGATTGCCTCCACCTTCAGGATTGAGAAGGGCTTGGCCACCCTGACTCAAAACCAGGAGAGCTTGGAGAGGAGGAGCAGAAATTCTATGCTCTTGATGTCAAGGTAACTGAGATCCAAACTGCAGTTGAGCAACTTCAGGAGGAAGTGGAGGAGAAGAAAGGCAAGTATACTACAGATGCTTTTGCTAGAGTGCCCAGAGGACAGAGATCTGCTGAAGTGCCTATTCCAGATACTAGAGCTACTACATCTGCACCAGCAGCCACAGCTTCAGTACCACCAGCTCCAACAACCACTCCACCAGCTCTAGCTACATCTACAAACACTTTCGTTCTTGGAGTCATCTCTATGCCACCTCATGAAGACCAAGCCTGAGAGACGTGTAGCACTATGCATTTTTTGAACTTTCTGGTAACTTGTTGCCAAAGGGGGAGAAAATGTATAGATCATAGGCTTCGAGAGAGAGTGTCGCTTTTTATCTCTCTTGTTTTTGGTTGAACTTCTTGATTGTGTGCTTGTGAGCTACTTATTTACTTGTTTGATCATATGCTACCCTTAATGCTTGTTGGATGATATTATCTCTTATATCCTTATATGATCATTCACTTTGCTTGGTGATGAGTGCATGTGTTCAATTATTATCATTTTGAACGCTCCACCAAGATGTATGTGACATGAAAGAGTAACCCATGATCCTAACACATTGTGCATTTGCAGTCCAAAGCAAATTTTAAATAATGCACAAATTTAGAAGGAGCTCTTGCTTATCACATACTTCTCAAAGTGACGATGTTTTTCAATCTTATTATCATTTGTCGAAGCTTTGATCTATATGTTGTCATTAATTACCAAAAAGGGTGAGATTGAAAGTGCAACTATCCCTGGGTGGTTTTGGTAATTCCTAACAACATATAGCTCATTGAGCTAATTCTATTTCAAGATAAATATTTCAGGAAAGCTCAATGTTTGGCATGGCATGGATGAGAAATGTGGACCCCTCAAAATGCTAGGACAGAAGGATTGGCTCAAGCTCAAATCACAAGACTCTACATTTTTCATTTTAGTGATCCAAGATCACATTGAGTCCATAGGAAAAGCCAATACTATCAAGTGGGGGTGAGGTGTTGCTTAATGAGTTTCTTGCTCAAAGTGCTTAGTGATATGCTCCAAAAACCCTCAACTACTTTCTCACATCCACATATGTCCCAAACCAAAAGTCAAACTCGGCCCCACCAAAACTTTCTATCCAGCGCCACCGAGTTCAGTTGACATAGCCATTGCCAGAAACCCTAGTCTCTTCGGTCTCACCGATAGGGATCTCGGACTCACCAAGATGGGATTGTAATCACTCTGTTTCCCTTTCATAACGTTTCGGTCCAACCGAGATGAGAGATCGGTCCCACCGAGATTGCAATGTAAACTCTCTGTTTTCCTTTCATAATGTTTCGGTCCAACCGAGACGAGCGAATCGGTCCCACCGAGTTTGCCCGGCCAACTCTCTGTTTGTCTATTACCAAAATCGGTCTCACCGAGTTTGTGTAATCGGTCTCACCGAGATTACGTTATGCCCTAACCCTAATGATATTGGTCCCACCGAAATGCCTAACGGTCACATTATGAACTAAATCGGTCTGACCGAGTTTCACGATTCGGTCCCACTGAGTTTGGTAAATTGTGTGTAACGGTTAGATTTTGTGTGGAGGCTATATATACCCCTACACCCACTCTTCATTCGTGGAGAGAGCCATCAGAACATGCCTACACTTCCAACATACATTTTCTGAGAGAGAACCACCTACACTTGTGTTGAGGTCAATATATTCCATACCTACCACATAAATCTTGATCTCTAGCCTTCCCCAAGTTGCTTTCCACTCAAATGTTCTTTCCACCAAATCCAAATCCTGTGAGAGAGAGAGAGTTGAGTGTTGGGGAGACTATCATTTGAAGCACAAGAGCAAGGATTTCATCATCAACACACCATTTGTTACTTCTTGGAGAGTGGTGTCTCCTAGATTGGCTAGGTGTCACTTGGAGCCTCCGTCAAGATTGTGGAGTTGAACCAAGGAGTTTGTAAGGGCAAGGAGATCGCCTACTTCATGAAGATCTACCCGAGTGAGGCACGTCCTTCATGGGCGTCGGCCGTAGTGGGATAGACAAGGTTGCTTCTTCCTGGACCCTTCGTGGGTGGAGCCCTCCGTGGACTCGCCAACCGTTTCCCTTCATGGGTTGAAGTCTCCATCAACGTGGATGTATGATAGCACCACCTATCGGAACCATGGATAAAAAATCTCCGTGTCAACATCGTGTTTGCCTCCTCAAACTCCTCCCTTTACCTTCATATGCAATTGTTTTACATTTCGCTGCTATACTCTTAGAATCGCAAGTGTAGGTTGATTGCTTGACTTGTGCTAAGTTGCTAAAATCTACCAAGAACTAAAATTGGGAAAAGGCTAGATTTTTATTTGGTCAAGTAGTCTAATCACCCCCCCCCCTCTAGACATACTTCAGATCCTACACCCATCTAGGGAGAAGGTCAAGGAAGAAGAAGAAGAAGTGGGCTCTCTCCCCCTTGCTTCCGGTGGCGCCGGAACACCGCCGGGGGCCATCATCATCACCGCGATCTACATCAACACCGCCATCATCCTCGCCAACATCTCCATCACCTTCCCCCACCAATACTCAGCAGTCCACTCTCCCTCAACCCGATGTACCCTCTACTTGAACATGGTGCTTTATGCTTCATATTATTATCCAATGATGTGTTGCCATCCTATGATGTCTGAGTAGATTTTCGTTGTCCTACCGATGATTGATGAATTGCTATGATTGGTTTAATTTGCTTGTGGTTATGTTGTTGTCCTATGGTGCTCTCCGTGGCGCACTAGCGTGAGGGGTTCCCGCTGTAGCGTGTTGCAATACGTTCATGATTCGCTTATATTGGGTTGCTTGAGTGACAGAAGCATAAACCCGAGTAAGGGGGTTGTGGCGTATGGGATAAAGGGGACTTGATGCTTTAATGCTATGGTTCGGTTTTACCTTAATGATATTTAGTAGTTGCGGATGCTTGTTAGAGTTCCAATCATAAGTGCATATGATCCAAGAAGAGAAAGTATGTTAGCTTATGCCTCTCCCACATTAAACTTGCTATCGGTCTAGTAAAGTAGTCAATTGCTTAGGGACAATTTCACAACTCCTACCACCAATTTTCCACACTCGCTATATTTACTTTATTGCTTCTTTATCTAAACAGCCCCTACTTTTTATTTACGTGCACTTTATTATCTTGCAAACCTATCGAACAACACCTGCAAAGTACTTCTAGTTTCATACTTGTTCTAGGTAAAGCGAATACTAAGCGTGCGTAGAGTCGTATCAGTGGCAAATAGGGCTTGAGTGAATATTTGTTCTACCTTTAGCTCCTCATTGGGTTCGACACTCTTACTTATCAAAAGAGGCTACAATTATCCCCTACACTTGTGGGTTATCAAGACCTTTTTCTGGCGCCGTTGCTAGGGAGTCACAACGTGGGGTGAATATTCTCGTGTGTGCTTGTTTGCTTTATCACTAAATAATTTATATTTGCTGTTATTAGTTGTTTTCTATCTTTAGTTATGGGTAGGAAACGCAAAATACCAAAAAAAAATTAGTTGTACCTACTGAACCCATGGTTGAAGAACCACTCAAAATCTATCACACTCCTGAAGCTTTTTACTTGGATCATCTTTGATCCCTTTGTGCTCGTGCTGAAACCCCCACTAGCTTAGTTGAGGGCAAATCTTTAGATGAGCATGCTTGTTATGTGCAACACCGTATATCTGAAAAAGGGAAACTTTTACTGGATCAAATTCATCGTTTGCAATGCTATGCTTGGAATTTATGTGAAATTTATGATTTTACTTATTGTTCTAAAAACCCTAAGAAACACCTTCCCTACCAATGTGAGTTTAGTGATAATGGAATCGTATCTTTGTATGCTAAGGGTGTTTATAATTACTATGATGTTCAACAAATTGAAGAATTTGTTGGTTTTAAGGGTGCTTATGAAATTGCTTCTTTGATTGAAAAGTATGATGTTACTCTTTACAAATCCGAAAACTTTGCCATATTTAAATGTTGTTATGATAATTATGCTTCTAATGCCTATGTTAAACCCTATATTGAGGACTCCTCTGCTGTCCAAGAAGAGACTAATATTTTGCAGGAGTCTATGGAAGAAGAAATTGTCGAAACTGTGAGCTCATTGGATGAAAAAGATGATGAGGAGAGCGAAGAACAAAAGGAGGAAGAGCGGATTAGTTACCCGTGCCCACCTTCTAATGAGAGTAACTCTTCAACTCATACATTGTTTAATTCCCCTTCGTGCTTACCGAAGGATGATTGCTATGATGATTGCTATGATCCCTTTAATTCGTTTGAAATATGCATTTTTGATGATGCTTGCTATGCTTGTGGCCAAGATGCCAATATGAATTATACTTATGGAGATGAACTTGCTATAGTTCCTTATGTTAAATATGAAATTGTTGCTATTGCACCCACACATGATAGTCCTATTATCTTTTTGAATTCTCCAAACTACACTACATCGGAGAAGTTTGCACTTATTAAGGATTATATCGATGGGTTAACTTTTACCACTACACATGATGATTTTGATAGATATAATATGCATGTGCTTGCTGCTCCTACTTGCAATTATTATGAGAGAGGAACTATATCTCCACCTCTCTATGTTTCCAATATGATAAAATTGCAAGAAACTGCTTATACTATGCATTGGCCTTTACTACGTGTGCATGGATTATTCTTTTATGACATGCCGATGCATAGGAAGAGAGTTAGACTTTGTTGTTGCATGATATATGTTACTTTGTGCTCACTACTAAATTACAAATCATTGTTAATTAAAATTGGCTTTGATATACCTTGGGATCCGGGTGGATCCATTACTTGAGCACTATATGCCTAGCTTAATGGCTTTAAAGAAAGCGCTGCCAGGGAGACAATCCGGAAGTTTTAGAGAGTCATTTATTTCTGTTGAGTTCTTTCATATAGTTTAAAAACAAAAAAAATAAAGAGGGGAACCCAAAACTTAAAAGCGAAAGTGAAAGAGACAAGCATTGTTGAAGTGGGAGAGCTCCTTGAACTTTGTTCATGCTCACGGAAACTTTGTGAATCTTAATTACAGAAACTTTTCATCAAAAATAATTATACCCTTGTACAATTCCTTTGTATTATAAAAATAATGTGCCAAGGTTTGCCTTTAGGATGTTTACAATGCTTGTTAGTTTGTATGGGGCAGGACAGAAACTTTGGCTGTAGTGCACGATTTTAAAACTTTTATTGGAACGTTAAACGGTTCTAATTCCTTTTGCACTTTATGTTCAAATTGTTTATTTTTACTAATTTTGGTAGAATTTTTGGGTACCATAAGTATGGTGAATGTTCAGATTGCTACAGACTGTTCTGTTTCTGACAGATTCTGTTTTTGATGCATAGTCTGCTTGTTTTGATGAAACTATCAATTTCTATCAGTGGATTAAGCCATGGAAAAGATATATTACAGTAGAAACAATGCAAAATCAAAATATTAATTGGTTTGCAACAGTACCTAGAGTAGTGATTTGCTTTATTATACTAACGGATCTTACTGAGTTTTCTGTTGAAGTTTTGTGTGGATGAAGTGTTTGATCGAGGAGGTCTCGATATGAGGAAAAGGAAGAGAGGCAAGAGCTCAAGCTTGGGGATGCCCAAGTCACCCGAAGTAAATATTCAAGGAGACTCAAGCGTCTACGCTTGGGGATGCCCTGTAAGTCATCCCCTCTTTCTTCAACAAGTACCGATATGTTTTCGGATTCATTTCGTTTATGCGATATGTGCAAATCTTGGAGCGTCTTTTGCATTTAGTTTTTACTTTTATTTTACGCACCATGCTGGTATGAGATAGTCCATGGTTGATTTATAGAATGCTCTTTGCACTTCACTTAAATCTTTTGAGTATGGCTTTAAAGAATGCTTCATGTGCTTCACTTATATCATTTGAAGTTTGGATTGCCTGTTTCTCTTCACATAGAAAACCGCCATTTATAGAATGCTCTTTTGCTTCACTTATATTTGTTAGAGAGTGGGCATATCTTTTGTAGAAATAATTAAACTCTCTTGCTTCACTTATATCTATTTAGAGAGATGACAGGAATTGGTCATTCACATGGTTAGTCATAAAATCCTACATAAACTTGTAGATCGCTGAATATGATATGTTTGATTCCTTGCAATAGTTTTGCGATATAAAGGTTGTGATACTAGATTCACGCTAGTGGGCAACTTTGGATTAGTAGAAATACTTGTGTTGAGGTTTGTGATTCCCGTAGCATGCACGTATGGTGAACCGTTATGTGATGAAGTTGGAGCATGTGGTATTTATTGATTGTCTTCCTTATGAGTGGCGGTCGGGGACGAGCGATGGTCTTTTCCTACCAATCTATCCCCCTAGGAGCATGCGCGTAGTACTTTGTTTCGATGTCTAATAGATTTTTCCAATAAGTATGTGAGTTCTTTATGACTAATGTTGAGTCCATGGATTATACGCACTCTCACCCTTCCATCATTGCTAGACTCTTCGGTACCGTGCATTGCCCTTTCTCACCTCGAGAGTTGGTGCAAACTCCACCGGTGCATCGAAACCCCATGATACGATACGCTCTATCACACCTAAGCCTCCTTATATCTTCCTCAAGACAGCCACCATACCTACCTATCATGGCATTTCCATATCCATTCCGAGATATATTGCCATGCAACTTCCATCATCATCATATACATGACTTGAGCATTCATTGTCATATTGCCTTGCATGATCGTAAGATAGCTAGCATGATGTTTTCATGGCATGTGTTTTTTGATGCCATTGCTACGCTAGATCATTGCACATCTCGGTACACCGCCGGAGGCATTCATATAGAGTCATATCTTTGATCTAGTATCGAGTTGTAATATTGAGTTAATAAAAGTGTGATGATCATCATTATTAGAGCATTGCCTCAGTGAGGAAAGGATGATGGAGACTATGATTCCCCCACAAGTCGGGATGAGACTCCGGACTTAATGAAAAAAGGCCAAAGAAGCCCAAACAAAAAAAGGGGGGCCAAAGAATCCCACTAAAAATGAGAGAAAAAGAGAGAAGGGGCAATGAGGGAGTCCTGGACTAGAGGGTGTCCGGATAGCCGGACTATCGTCATCGGCCGGACTCCAAGACTATGAAGATACAAGATTGAAGACTTTGTCCCGTGTCCGGATGGGACTTTCCTTGGCGTGGAAGGCAAGCTTGGCAATACGGATGTGTAGATCTCCTACCATTGTAACCGACTCTATGTAACCCTAGCCCTCTCCGGTGTCTATATAAACCGGAGGGTTTTAGTCCATAGGACGAACAACAATCATACCATAGGCTAGCTTCTAGGGTTTAGCCTCCTTGATCTCGTGGTAGATCCACTCTTGTACTACCCATATCATCAATATCAATCAAGCAGGAGTAGGGTTTTACCTCCATCGAGAGGGCCCGAACCTGGGTAAAAACATCGTGTCCCTTGTCTCCTATTACCATCCGCCTAGACGCACAGTTCGGGACCCCCTACCCGAGATCCGCCGGTTTTGACACTGACATTGGTGCTTTCATTGAGAGTTCCTCTGTGTCGTCACCGATAGGCTTGATGGCTCCGTCGATCATCAGCAACGACGCGGTCCAGGGTGAGACTTTTCTCCCCGGACAGATCTTCGTATTCGGCGGCTTTGCACTGCGGGCCAATTCACTTGGCCATCTGGAGCAGATTGAAAGCTACGCCCCTGGCCACCAGGTCAAATTTGGAAGCCGGGACTTCACGACCGACATCCGCGGAGACTTGATCTTCGACAGATTCGAGCCACAGCCGAGCGCGCCGCACTGTCACGATGGGCATGATTTAGCTCTGCTGCCGGACAGTGCCCTGGAAGCCGCACATGAGTCCGCTCCGACCCTTAATTCGGAGCCGACCGCACAGATCGAGGATGGGTGGCTAGACACCGCGTCGGGGGCTGCTACCCCTACGGCGATGGAGCCGAATACTAACCTTGTCCCTTGTAAAGCTCGTGACTCCGAGGTGCCGGACTCCTCGCCGGACTCCGAACCTCCCGCGCCCCCTCCAATCGAATCCGATCGGGCACCGATCATGGAGTTCACCGCCGCGGACATCTTTCAACACTCACCTTTTGGCGACGTCCTGAATTTGCTAAAGTATCTCTCGTTATCAGGAGAGCCCTGGCCGAGCTACGGTCAGGACGGTTGGGATGCGGACGATGAAGAAATTCAAAGCCCACACACCACCCACTTTATAGCAACTGTCGACGATTTAACCGACATACTAGACTTCGACTCCGAAGACATCGACGGTATGGATGACGATGCCGGAGACGACCAAGAACCAGCGCCTACTGGGCACTGGAAAGCCACCTCAACTCATGACATATACATGGTGGATACACCAAAAGGAAGCGATAACGAGGAACAACGGGACGCGGTGAAGGATAATTCCTCCTCAAAACAACCAAAACGGCGACGCAAGCACCGCCCAAAGGCCCGCCTCGATAACAACAGCACCCATAATGACCCAGTCGTAGAGCAGGGAAAACCAGTGGACGACGAACATGCAATCAAGCAACCATCCGAACAGGATGAATCGGACAAGCAACCCATCCCCGGCGAAAGCAACAGTCCAGACAATCTCACGCCGGACACATCACCGGAGCATAAGAACCTTCACAAAAGGCTCGTCGCCACCGCAAGAAGTTTGAAGAAGCAGAAACGGAAGCTCAAAACAGCGGAAGGCGTACTCAGAATGAGATGGAGCAAACTACTCAAGACCGCAGACAAATACGGCAATAGTTACCAAGCAAAGAGCTACCCGAAGCGCAAGCTGTTGCCCGAATTCGACGAGGAGGCCGTAGAGCCACCACAATCAAAAAGCAAAGAGGCCGCCTGGCCGGATAGACGACCAGATGACAGGCTAAGAGCGGCAAACGGCGCCGCGCACAAGCCGGCACATAAAGATCCTCGCAAAAAGGATGGCCCGGTCAGGTCCATTTATGGGCCAAAAAAGAGGGCCCCAGGAAGCAACACAACATGCCGAGTGTTCGAACGTAATGGCACACCTAAATACAGGGGCGCCGCACACCCACTATGTTTCACCGATGAGGTACTGGATCATGAATTTCCAGTGGGTTTTAAGCCCGTAATCATAGAGGCATACAACGGAACAACAGACCCTGGAGTCTGGATTGAGGATTACATCCTACACATACATATGGCTAGAGGAGACGATCTCCATGCCATAAAATACATACCCCTCAAGCTCAAAGGGCCAGCTCGGCACTGGCTCAAAAGCCTCCCAGAAAATACCATTGGAAGTTGGGAAGAGCTCGAGGATGCGTTTAGAGCAAATTTTTAGGGGACTTATGTCCGCCCTCCGGATGCAGACGATTTAAGTCACATAACTCAACAGCCGAGAGAGTCAGCGTACAAATTCTGGAACAGGTTCCTCACTAAAAAGAACCAAATAGTCGACTGTCCGGACGCCGAAGCCTTAGCAGCTTTTAAACATAATGTCCGAGACAAATGGCTCGCCAGACACCTCGGCCAGGAAAAGCCAAGAACAATGGCCGCGCTAACAAGCCTCATGACCCGCTTTTGCGCGGGAGAAGATAGCTGGCTGGCAAGATGCAGCACCAGCGACCCAAGTACATCCGAGGTCAGAGATGGAAATGGGAAATCACGACGCAGAAAATATCAGCGCCGAAATAAAGAAAATGGCTCAAAGAACACGGCGGTCAACGCCGGATTCAAAAGCTCTCGGCCGAACAACAAAACACTGCCTCTTAAGGACAACAGTGACGAGCTATCCAACCTAAACAAAATTTTGGATCGGATATGTCAAATCCACAGTACCCCCGGGAAGCCTGCAAACCACACCCACCGAGATTGTTGGGTCTTCAAGCAGTCCGGCCGACTCAACGCCGAACACAAGGGGCTCGACACGCCAAGCGAGGACGATGACGAACCCCACAAGCAGATTGCCGGAAAACAAAAGACTTTCCCACAAGAAGTCAAAACAGTAAACTCACTTCATGTGATAGTACGGAATAATAGTACGGCACCCTCTAAACTACGCGTCGCACGGTCCACCCCAGCGGAATCCCGAGATTGGATGTCAAAACCAATTACTTTCGACCACCTGGATTACTCCAGAAGTATTCGAAATGCAGGATGGACTGCTTTGATATTGGATCCTATAATCGACGGACTACAATTTACACAAGTCCTAATGGATGGCGGCAGCGATTTAAACCTGCTATATCCAGACACAATCCGCAAGTTGGGGATAGACCCTACTAAAATTCGCCATAGCCGCACTTCCTTCAAAGGAGTGACTCCAGGCCCTTACGCCAAGTGCACGGGCTCCTTACTACTAGAAGTTGTGTTCGGTTCACCCGACAACTTCCGTCGCGAAAAGCTAATTTTCCATGTCGCCCCATTTAAAAGTAGCCATCAAGCACTATTGGGACGTGAAGCTTTCGCCCGCTTTAACGCAATACCGCATTACGCGTCTCTTACACTTGAAATGCCCGGTCCGCGCGACATCATCTCATTAAAAGGTAACTTTGGCTGTTCCTCGACCGCGGAAGATCGTGAGACTGCCTTGACAGCCACACACTAAACCGGCCTTGCTAATCAAAGCCCCTACAAGACGGGTCGTGCAGACCCCGGACATGGCTAGACGAGTCCGGCATAATTAAACTAGGGGCTTACTAGCCGCATACCCCCTTACAAGGGGCTGCAAGCACGGACAATGAAAGCCAATAAAGCTCAACCTTCTTTCATTTTTTTAAATCATACTCTGTTTTAAATACATCTTCGGCACGATACCTTTTCAAACTAAGTCCTTCTCTTTTACAGATGAACAGCGTGCTACACCCGTCCAGGATACAGCACAACAGAGACACAGGCGCAGACATGCAATAGGGACCTGTTACAAGGATTCTTTTCAGATTAAGACCCTGCGTAAACCTTTTTTACTGTCTCTTGTTGCTATACATCCCCTGGTTTTCTACCATAACCAAAGAGGAGGCTGACGTTTTGGCATCGGCCGCGTCAGAAGATTTCACGCGTACCTGGACACTAGGGGCTTAGGGCATTGATCTGCCCGTTATCGTAAAGACCTAATACCTCAGGGAGTGTTCGGCATCTCGAGTTAGGCCTTATATGCATCAGCTCCGAATCATGTCTTTGGTCAAATGTTGGGTTTTCCCGGCTCCTGTGTTTTGCTGCCTTACATTCCGTATCATCGGCTAATGCGGCACCAGGAGAACTACTGCGATTGTGCCCCAGTTCGGCCGGGCGAGCACCTCAGTAGAGAAAGCCGAAAACTGACTGTCATGATATAGTGAGAGACTGGTCAACCACTCGATCGACTACCGGAATGTCTAGAATTCCTCTGCTTTAACTAAGGACCGTTTCCCGGTCAGGCACATACGCGCCCGAATTCGGAGAGCGCGGTGCCCCTAGGGGCTATATCGTAGCCCCACCTTCGAACGCCTATGTCTAAGTGAAAGTGATAAAGCATTATAGTACGGTTGCCTAGTTTGCTACGCTACCACCTCCTTTACAGGACCAAGACGTTGGATTAAGTGTGAAAATGCGCTATTTCGCAAACACCCCCGCACCATGTGCATGGGGGCAGAAGCCGAAGACTGCCATCTTTCAGGTTATATACACGTATACATTAACGGCCGCACAGGAGATATTTCCATACTCGAACGCACAAGTATAAAAAGCACTTATATTATGAATATCGTTTTACAATTCATACAAGTCATTTGAACATAACATTTTTCAAGCACAGCGACTCTATTTCATGAGCGCCCTGCAGGACTTCCCCAAAATAGTGCTCGGCGGGTAACCGGCTCTCGTCCGAACCCCGGGTTGCAACATCGGTGGCATCCATCTCCGGCCAGTATGTCTTCACACGGGCGAGAGCCATCCGTGCACCCTCTATGCATGCCGACCACTTCATCGCCTTGATATGCGGCACCGCCCCAAGGAATTGCTGTAATAAGCCAAAATAACTCTTCGGCTTGGGCCTATCCGGCCAAATATGAGCCACTACATCCGTCATGGCAAATCCGGACAACCTATTCAGCTCAGCCCACTCAGCCAACCGATCGGTCAACGGAAGTGAATGCTCCGGACTGTGGAATTGAGACCAAAAAAGCTCTTCCATCTCGTGATCCTTTTGGCTTCGGAAGTGCACAACCGCATCCGCCGCACTCGCCGCCAAATCTAGATAAGGATCCTCCGCACCCCACAGCTGGCCAAGCTGAGCATACTTCTGATCTGTGAACTTCCTGCGCAGCAGAAAGGGCTTACCAGCCGCAATGTCTCCGGCCTGACGCAGCTCCTCCTTTATAGCCCTCATTGCAGAACGGGCATCCTTGGCTTTGGCGGTGGCCTTCTTCAGGTCCTCTTGCTCCGCTCGGCGTTCCTTTTCAAGAACCTCATAGCGGTCGGTAACATCCTTCAGCTTCACGGCCATTCCGGCCATCTCCTCCCTGCTTTGGCAGTGCGCAGCCCTTTCGGCTTCATGCTCTTCGGCTACCTTCGAAGCAGCCGCATCACTCCTTCTGGCCTGCTCCTTGGCTCGAGCAAGCTCTGCCCGAAGGTCCTCCACAGCAGCGGCACTATCTGCATTAAGCATACATGCTGTAAGGAGTGGGCATCAGCCCCCTAACTAGGTGACCACGAAGAAACAACCTACCTTGTGACTCGTCAAGTCGTTTGTTGACCAGCACGATGTTCGCATCCGCAACGTCGAGTTGCCGCTTTAGTTCGGCAACTCCATCAGTCTGGCTGGCCACCGGACTATCCGCCACCTGCATAGGAAAGGTGAGAATTAATACCTGAGATTATGATCCTCGGCACGCTGTCGCTTTCGACAACATACCGAGTCTCAAGGGCTACTATCTATACAGGGCGCACTTTATGTGTAAAACTGTCAAAAGGTATGTCATTTTTACGTACCTGAAACCCCGCCAGCAAACTTCTGACAGCATCATGCAACCCGCCCTCAGCGGATGAAATTCTTTCAATCACCATACTCATTAATGTACGGTGACCTTCTAAGATAGACGCCCTCTCGAGCAGATCCTTCAGCCGTACACCAGTTGGCGCCGAACTCTCCGGCCCTGCCGGACTCAGGGATACCCTCCACAACGACACCTCAGGGTCATCCGCCCCGCCGGACGGTGCGGCAGATGGAGGCGTCTCGCTCTCCATCATCTCCAGACGAAGGTCCCCCGAAGACGAGCTCAGCTGAGAAGGACAGAGATCCGAACTACAAGTTAAAAACTTCGGTCATCCTCAGAAGCAAAAATAGGGATGTCCCTTATTACAAAACTCCCCTTTTTCTACTTACGGCTTGCTGGAGGGCTGATTCCCTAGGGGAGATAGTGCGGCCGGGGCTTTCCCCGGCGCAGCACCCTCTGGTGAAGATTTCTTCCCCCGCTTTGAGGCCTTTGCCTCCGGGTCTTCGGAAGCGGTCCTCTTCTCCCCCTAGAAGGAGGGATTCTCAATCCCCCTTTTCTCGAAAGCCTCCTTGGTAGAGGCGGTAGTTTCTCTGTTTTCCCCTTCGCCTTCCTCTGAAGGCGCAACCTCCAGCATCCTGACCAAGACGGGATCCAGTGCGGTCTCCGGGAGGGGGGCCGGACACCATATTAGTTTTGCTTGCGCTATCCACTCCTGTTCAAAGGGCGATTGGTTAAAAGGCAGATCCAAGATATGCAAACGAACGGTATGTTCGGACACAAGGCTACTTACTTGAGTATCCGGGCAATTGCAGCTTAGGCCGGCGTCCTCGGTTAATTCCGGACACACCTCTTGTGATCCGAAGAACAATTTGTACATCTCCACGGGTGTTGTACCCATGAAGTGTTGGAGAGCTCGTGGTCCCTCCGGGTTGAATTCCCACAGGCGGAGAGGGCGATGTTTGCAGGGCAGAAGACGCCTAATCAGCATAACCTGCGTTACCACGACCAGATTGATCTCCCTCTCTTGGAGGTCTCGAATCCGGCCCTGCAATAGGGGTACGTCCTTGGACGGCCCCCAGTCAAGCCCTTTGCTGACCCATGACGTCAGCCGTTGTGGAGGACCCGGGCGAAAGACGGGCGGCGCCCTCTGCCTGCCGCCCCTGGGAGCGGTAATATAGAACCACTCCTGCTGCCACGAACCGAGCTCCTCCTGAAAAGAGCCCTCGGGCCATGGAGCATCGGCCCTCTTGCTTATAATCGCCCCACCGCACTCTGCTTGGTGCCCCTCAATCATTTTCGGCTCCACGTTGAAGGTTTTGAGCCACAAACCGAAGTGAGGGGTAGTGCGGAGGAAGGCTTCGCAGACGACAATAAATGATGAGATATGAAGGATGGACTCCGGAGCCAAGTCATGGAATTCCAGCCCATAGTAAAACATGAGCCCTCTCACAAAGGGATCCATCGGGAAGCCAAAACCCCGACGGAGGTGAGGCACGAACACAACGCTATCGCCGGGCTCGGGAGTGGGAATGACTTGCCCGTGGGCAGGCAACCTATGCGAAATCTTGTAGGTTAAGTACCTGGCTTCTCTCAGCTTCAGCACGTCCTCCTTCGTGACCGAGGATGGCATCCACCGGCCCTGTGGGATAGAGCCGGACATTGTCGAAGGTTCGAAGCGCTCGAATCTGGAGCTCTGAGTGTTGGAACTCGGGGCGAGGGGCGGATTCGATTGGGGATTGAAGAAAAGAAACGAGCCTTGGTCTCCTTATAAAGAGGGAGGATACCATGAGCCATCCCCGTGACCGTTTGGAACTCACCTTCGATGGAGGAGGCGTGGCGACGGGCACGGTTGGGTTACCCATGTCCGTATTGATGGGAATCCCGGAATAAGGGGAACACGATCTCTGCTCCGACAAGACGTGCCAAGGAAACCGCTTCGCTAAACGCGCTGAGGTGGTATAATAAAAACGATTCAATTAAAGGCTTGGTAGTGGTGTGACGTCACACCACAAAATACGTCAGCAGATTGAACTTGTGTACATATTATTCTCTCTACGGTGGACTATGGAATTTATTTTGCAGAGCCGGACACTATCATGGTGTTCACAATCTTCTATGAATTATTCGGAGGAGGAACCCGCCTTGCAATGCCGAAGACAATATGCGCGCCGGACTCGTCGTCATTGAAGCCTGGTTCAGGGGCTACTGAGGGAGTCCTGGACTAGGGGGTGTACGGATAGCCGGACTATCATCATCGGCCGGACTCCAAGACTATGAAGATACAAGATTGAAGACTTCGTCCTGTGTCTGGATGGGACTTTCCTTGGCGTGAAAGGCAAGCTTGGCAATACGGATGTGTAGATCTCCTACCATTGTAACCGACTCTGTGTAACCCTAGCCCTCTCTGGTGTCTATATAAACCAGAGGGTTTTAGTCCATAGGATGAACAACAATCATACCATAGGCTAGCTTCTAGGGTTTAGCCTCCTTGATCTCGTGGTAGATCTACTCTTGTACTACCCATATCATCAATATCAATCAAGCAGGAGTAGGGTTTTACCTCCATCGAGAGGGCCCGAACCTGGGTAAAAACATCGTGTCCCTTGTCTCCTGTTACCATCCGCATAGACGCACAGTTCGGGACCCCCTACCCGAGATCCGCCGGTCTTGACACCGACAGGCAATGTTACTATCCTTTTACCACACTTGTGCTTCAGAGTAGCACCACGTTCTTCATATAGAGAGTCTCCTATATTGTCACTTTCATATACTGGTGGGAATTTTCATTATAGAACTTGGATTGTATATTCCAACGATGGGCTTCCTCAAATGCCCTAGGTATTCATGAGCAAGCAAGTTGGATGCACACCCACTTAGTTTCAGTTTGAGCTTTCATACACTTATAGCTCTTAGTGCATCCGTTGCATGGCAATCCCTACTCCTCGCATTGACATCAATTGATGGGCATCTCCATAGCCCGTTGATTAGCCGCGTCGATGTTAGACTTTCTCCCTTTTTTTCTTCTCTACACAATCTCCACCATCATACTGTATTCCACCTATAGTGCTATATCCATGGCTCACGCCCATGTATTGCGTGAAAGTTGAAAAGGTTTGAGAACATCAAAAGTATGAAACAATTGCTTGGCTTGTCATCAGGGTTGTGCATGATTTGAATATTTTGTGTGATGAAGATGGAGCATAGCCAGACTATATGATTTTGTAGGGATGGCTTTCTTTGGCCATGTTGTTTTGAAAAGACATGATTGCTTTATTGGTACGCTCGAAGTATTATTGTTCTTATGTCAAATGATAGACTATTGCTTTGAATCACTCGTGTCTTAATACTCATGCCATGATTAGACTTATGATCAAGATTATGCTACGTAGCATTCCACATCAAAAATTATCTTTTTTATCATTTACCTACTCGAGGACGAGCAGGAATTAAGCTTGCGGATGCTGATACGTCTTCGTCGTATCTATACTTTTTGATTGTTCCATGCTAATATTATTCAACTTTCATATACTTTTGGCAACTTTTTATACTATTTTTGGGACTAACATATTGATCTAGTGCCCAGTGTCAGTTCCTATTTGTTGCATGTTCTATGTTTCGCAGAAACCCCATATCAAACGTAGTCCAAACGGGATAAAAACGGATGGAGAATTATTTTGGAGTATTTATGATTTTTGTGAAGTAAAATCAACGCGAGATGGTGCCCGAGGTGGCCACAAGGCAGGGGGCACGCCTGCCTACCCTGGGCGCGCCCCTGACCCTCGTGGGCCCCTCGTAAGGTGGTTACTGCACTTCTTTGTCTGCAAGAAAGCTATTTTTTGGAAAAATATCTGGGCGAAGGTTTCAATCCAATCGGAGTTACGGATCTCCGGATATAAAAGAAACGGTGCTAGGGCAGAATTTGAGAACGTAGAAACAGAGAGAGACAAAGAGATAGATCCAATCTCGGAGGGGCTCTCGCCCCTCCCATGCCATGAGAGCCAAGGACTAGAGGGGAACCCTTCTCCCATCTAGGGAGAAGGTAAAGGAAGAATAACAATAAGGGGGGCTCTCTCCCCCTTGCTTCCGGTGGCGCCGGAATGCTGCCTGGGACCATCATCATCACCGCGATCTACACCAACACCGCCGTCATCTTCACCAACATCTCCATCACCTTCCCCCACCTATACTCAGCGGTCCACTCTCCCACAACCCGATGTACCCTCTACTTGAACATGGTGTTTTATGCTTCATATTATTATCCAATGATGTGTTGCCATCCTATGATGTCTGAGTAGATTTTCGTTATCCTACCGGTGATTGATGAATTGCTATGATTGGTTTAATTTGCTTGTGGTTATGTTGATGTCTTATGGTGCTCTCCGTGTCACGCAAGCGTGAGGGATTCCCGCTGTAGGGTGTTGCAATACGTTCATGATTCGCTTGTAGTGGGTTGCTTGAGTGACAAAAGCATAAACCCGAGTAAGGGGGTTGTGGCGTATGGGATAAAGGGGACTTGATGCTTTAATGCTATGGTTGGGTTTTACCTTAATGATCTTTATTAGTTGCGGATGCTGGCTAGAGTTCCAATCATAAGTGCATATGATCCAAGAATAGAAAGTATGTTAGCTTATGCCTCTCCCACATAAAACTTGCTATCGGTCTAGTAAAGTAGTCAATTGCTTAGGGACAATTTCACAACTCCTACCACCACTTTTCCACACTCGCTATATTTACTTTATTGCTTATTTATCTAAACAGCCCCTACTTTTTATTTACGTGCTCTTTATTATCTTGCAAACCTATCCAACAACACCTGAAAAGTACTTCTAGTTTCATATTTGTTGTAGGTAAAGCGAACACTAAGCGTGTTTAGAGTCGTATCAGTGGCAGATAGGGCTTGAGAGAATATTTGTTCTACCTTTAGCTCCTCGTTGGGTTCGACACTCTTACTTATCGAAAGAGACTACAATTATCTCCTACACTTGTGGGTTATCACATACTCGGGGAGAACACTTTTTATCTTGAAATTAAGTTAAGGTATCATCTTATAATGCTATCGCCGTTCTAAGCAAAATAGGATGCATAAAGGATAAACATCACGTGCAATCAAAATATGTGACATGATATGTCCATCATCATCTTGTGCTTTTGATCTCCATCTCCAAAGCAATGGCATGATCTCCATCATCACCGGTGTGATACCTTGACCTCCATCATTGCGTTGGGGTCATCATGCCAACTATTGCTTCTACAATCATTGCTAACGCATAGCGATAAAGTAAAGCAATTACATGGCGCTAAGTGATTCACACATAGGTCATACAATAATTAAAGACAACCCTAAGGCTCATGCCGGTTGTCGTATTCATCGACATGGAAGTCGTGAACTTATTACAAAACATGATCATCTAATACATCAACATATATCATATCACATCTTGACCGTACCACATCACAACATGCCCTACAAAAACAAGTTAGACGTCCTCTACTTTGTTGTTGCATGCTTTATGTGGCTGCTACGGGCAACTAGCAAGAACCGTTCTTACCTATGCAAAACCACAACGGTGATTATCAAGTTGCTAATTTAACCATTTACAAGGACCGACTGTCGGTGTCAAAACTGGCGTATCTCAGGTAGGGGGTCCCGAACTGTGCGTCTAAGGCTAATGGTAGCAGGAGGCAGGGGACACGATGTTTTACCCAGGTTCGGACCCTCTCGATGGAGGTAATACCCTACTTCCTGCTTGATTGATCTTGATGATATGAGTATTACAAGAGTTGATCTACCACAAGATCGTAGAGGCTAAACCCTAGAGCTAGCCTATGATTATGATTCTTCTTGTCCTACAGACTAAACCCTCCGGTTTATATAGACACTGGAGGGGGCTAGGGTTACACAGAGTCGGTTACAGAGAAGGAAATCTACATATCCGAATATCCAAGCTTGCCTTCCATGAAAAGGAGAGTCCCATCCGGACACGGGACGAAGTCTTCAATCTTGTATCTTCATAGTCCAACAGTTCGGCTAAGGTATATAGTCCGGCTGTCCGAGGACCCCCTAATCCAGGACTCCCTCAGTAGCCCTAAACCAGGCTTCAATGACGATGAGTCCGGCATGCAGATTGTCTTCGGCACTGCAAGGCGGGTTCTTCTCCAAATCCTCCAGAGCATTGTTGTAATGAGTAGTGTCCGGCTTCTTATCAATGTCGCTCCTCGGCTTCTGTGCTTTAATTATGGTTGTTTCCACGTGTCGAGCGATTGCGAGAGGTCGAGGAATTTTTACATTTGCCACCCCAACCATGCGAGTAAATCTTCTATAAAAGAGACGAGGATTCTCATATCCAAATCACACCATCTCCTCCCAGCGAGTTTTCATCAGATCGCGCCCAAACAAATCCACACCACCATGGCCGGTCATCGCGGTTCCTCCTCTCGCTCCCGTAGCAATAGGCTAGGAGACTGGGAGAGATGTTCTGTTCCCCATGGCCGATTAGTAGAGTTGCAGACCAAGGGGTTTCTCCCACATGCATACATGGTCCCCATCCGAGCTGGACTAGCCACCTATAATGGCGGGGAGCAAGCGGAGAGCTTTCCAAACCCATCCAAGGGAGAGCGGGTGTGCTTCGTCCCCTACTTGTTGAGGGGGCTCGGATTTCCAATCCATCCTTTCCTCCGCGGGCTTCTGGAGTTCTACGGCCTCCAGCTGCACAACTTTACCCCAACCTCCATACAGCACATCGTAGGCTATGTTGCCTTATGCGAGCTTTTTCTGGGCTGCGAAGCTCATTTCGAGTTGTGGAAGAGGCTATTCTGCCTCATACCCCGTACTCAGGAGGGGTCGGTATATCAAGTGGGCGGAGCCGAAATATGGCGCATCGCCAGGACCGGATATCTATCCGGCACCTCGAAGAAGACATCCGAGGATTGGCCCTTAGAATAGTTCTACGTGGAGGACGTCCCTCTTCCGGACCCTGTTTGAAAAGGCCTTCCAGAGTTCGTAAATGCCCCACTGAAGAAATGCCACAGCTGGCGCCCCAGGAGCCCCCAGGAGGAAGACAACAGAGAGATCATTTTCCTGATAGACAGGATAAATACATTGGCCAAATCAGGACTGACAATTATTGAAGTCATGTCCATATGTATAATGCGGGGAGTGTAGCCACTTTAATATCGAGGAAAACCCATGTGGCACTTCAATGGAGAAGATGATGCCACCCGCTGCAGCCGTAAACGATCGGACTCTCCCGCCGCTCTAGCGAAGATGCTGTCCGATTTGTTCAAAGGAGAAGAGGAGGAGTTCATCCATATCAAGCCACGGGATGGATTCTCCATGTACAACCCCCCAAGTTGGGTGAGTCGCTATCTTTTATTCCAATCTTTCCCACATTTTTAGCATAGGTGTTTAGTTCGTCAATTCATAGCAGGAACTGCGAAGGGCTATGAAGGATGTTCACAGCCCGTCTCCACAGCTAGAGGACCCTAACCGGGCCCTCGACCCCGGACTCGAAGAAGATCCGGATACACTGGTGGAGCTTGTTGACAGGACATTTTACCAGCTGAGCTGCGATGGTGTGATGGTGGCCATCATAGCCGATTATCCTGGCCTACTCCCTGTATCCTAGGTTAGTAAAGCCACAGTCCTGACTTCCGAAAAGGGTTCCCTCTTTACACTTCACCCACCGCACATGTATTGCGTCTTACAGGGAAGGCCATCAGGGCGCCAAGCTGAACCTGCGGTGAATCGTCAACAAGGGGCACCGAAGCCGGGTAGGCTTAAAAGAAAGGAGGTCAGGACCGAGACGCCGTTGCAAAGGTATATTAAAACCTGCCACGAAGTAATCATTGTTAAAATATAACGATGTCTTCTGCCTTCTGACAGAAAGAGCTCTCGTCGGACTGTATTCGGAGAGCCTGCGAGTCACGCTTCCACCAGCCAGACTCCGAGGCCGGACTCAAGGGTGGAGGTCAACGCGGATGATCCTACTATAGAGGGTGCGGATAGATTTTCCGCTACCAACTCTGAAGTGGAGAGCGCCATAAATCATAGGCACCAACGGGCCGCAATACGCGACCCTAATTTCTCTGAAGAGGCGTTCGACGTCTTCAACTCAGGGGACGCGTACATCCGGGCTGCTCAAGGTGGCCTAGCCAGTGCCACGGACCAGTACGTCAAGGATATACGGGTAAGAAAATTTGATAAGTGTATATATCAGTAGCCCCTAAGACTTGAAACAGTTGGCACAACTGATTTAAGGATCCTCGTGTGCATAGGTTCTAACAGAGAAGAATACCCAGCTATCCAAAGAGCTGGAAGAGTGCAAGGCCCAATTACGGGCCGCAACCACCATGATGGAGGAGTCTACGAAGGCCCCATCTAGTAATGTTTGCGTTTAAATGAGAATAATGTCATGGTATATACCAGTTAAGTATTCGGCAGGAATGCGATTCTAACAAGAGAACTCGCAGACAATCCCGGAGGCAATCCGGAGATCGTACCTGAGGATGAGAAACATGTTCGGCGATAGCTGAAGGCTGGCCAGCGTGTGCTTACCAAGGTTATAAAGGATAAAAATACTCTCCAGGACGCGAACGTCCGGATGGACATCGAATTACAGGATGTTCGGGCCCAGCTTGCTAACTACGTGAAGGAGAATAGGAGCCTTCGACGCGGCATATTCAGTAAGTGTTCTGACAAATAACTATATAGTTCGACAAAGAAGTGTGCTAATAGAATTATGTCTGTAGGCGTGCTGACAGGTCGTCCTGAAGAGGAAATGCCCGGATCTGCAAGCGATCTTCTGTCGGAGCTCTCACAACAGCACGAACAAGTTCAGCAAGTGATGCGGGACATTGCCCAAGCCTTATGGCCATCCGCCTTACTTCCAGGAGGCATGGGGGAGCTTATGGAGATGCTCAAGGGAACGCGGCAACGCTTCTGATTATGGAAGATATCGGCCTGACGACAAGGTGCAAGGGAAGCCTGGGCCATGGTGAAGATGCGGTACACCAAGGCTGACCGAACCACATGGCCGAGGTCGGACCTGTAGGGTCAGATGGGAAGGAGATCCATGTACATCTAGTGTATGACCAAGTAGCATTAGCCGCTAAGTATTCCCAACAGGACTGTAGGCTAGACAGCCTGTTGGATGGTACAGAAGAAGAATTTAGTCAGTCTAAGTGGCATTGTATTTCGAAGGACATATTTTGTCCCTAGCCGGATTGTAAATCATTTGTCTTGGCCGACCTTTTTGCTTCAACCTCTGGACCCGACAGTCCAGAGTGTATCCGAATACCCGCTCGGTTATGTGAAAACTAGGGCACGCGTGGAAACCAGGCGTAGGGGTCATAAGTGCTTGAACAAACAAGTAGCCAACTAGTTATGTTATATTACATGGGTAGTAAGAAACATCTTCCAGGGAGAATAGTTCCGTTAAGGGTTCCTTTCCCTGGGTGTGCATGCATTGATGTGCATGTCCGAACTGCAAAAATTTACGCAGGATATAAGCATTTGGGGGCATGTTTTGTAATAGGTAAAATACATCTTTTGTTCACCGACCTAATATTCTCTTAAGAACGCTAGCTTTCGGCTTCACCCAGTCCGAGGTACACATCCGGCTGACCCGGCAGTAACAATCGCAGAGGTGCTCCCCTTATGCCCTAGCTGAATTAACGGGAACGTAGGGTATAAACACAAGAGCCAGGCAACCCAACTTGGCCAAAACTTAAGTCATATCAATGCATATAGTGGTGAAAAAAGGCACATACATAGAAGTGACGCATATGTGGTGGGCATGAAGCCCAGAAGACAAATAAGCTTCTGTATAAGAAGCCCCCAGGTATGATGAGCGCGCATAGCGCGGCCAGAGTGTGCGGTCAAAGCATACTTAAGTCTAAAAGGCTATAAATGTAAAAGGAGAGAGAGGATATAATTTAAAAGGGAAGACGGAGGTAAGGAGACAAACACGGAGTTCGGCACTAGGCATAGAATCTTCGGAGTCTGGCCTCGTTCCATGGGTTCGGCTCGAGTCAATTGTCTGATGCATTGCGCAGACGGTACACACCTCTAGTGAGAACTTTGTCAATGATGAAGGGGCCCTCCCACTTGGGCTTGATCTTGTCCTTCTTCTTCTCTAGTAGGCGTAGAACGAGTTCGCCAATGTTATAAGTTTTGGCCCGCACTTCTCTGCTTTGATACCTTTGAGCTTGTTGTTGATAGAATGCAGAACGGGCCTTCACGATGTCGCGCTCCTCCTCCAGGGCATCTAAGCTGTCCTGCCAATCCAGATCAGATTCTCTCTCTTTGTACATGCGCACTCTAGGTGAATCATGGATGATATCGCAGGGTAGCACTGCCTCTATGCAGTACACCATAAAAAATGGTGTGTGCCCGGTTTTGCGATTCGGCGTGGTCCGCAGCCCCCATAATACGGAGTCAAGCTCCTAGACCCAGTGCATATCTAATTCCTTGAAGGATCGCACCAGTCTGGGTTTGATGCTGCTCATAATAAGACCGTTCGCTCGTTCGACTTGACTGTTTGTTTGGGGGTGATAGACGGAAGCATAATCAAGTTTTATGCCCATTTTGCTGCACCAGGTTTTCACCTCATCGGCTGTAAAGTTAGAGCCGTTATCGATGATGATGCTGTGGGGGGCGCCATAGCGGTGTACGACCCCGGATATAAAGTCTATCACTGGTACGGATTCAGCCGTTTTAACTGGTTTGGCTTCTATCCATTTGGTGAATTTATCGACCATGACCAACAAGTATTTCTTCTTATGGCTTCCTCCTTTAAGGGGTCCAACCATATCGAGCCCCCAGACCGCAAAGGGCCAAGTTATGGGGATTGTTTGGAGGGCGGTGGGCGGCATATGGCTTTGATTTGCAAAAACCTGGCAACCGACATAGTGTTGGACATGGTCTTGTGCGTCTGCCCGGGCTGTCGGCCAATAGAAACCTGTATGAAAGGCTTGCTTACGAGCGCCCGAGCTGCGGCATGGTGGCCGCCGAGTCCGGCATGAATTTAAGCCAAGAGCTGCCGCCCTTCCTCTTCGGAGATGCACCTTTGGAGTACTCTGGTTGCGCTTTTCTTATAAAGCTCTCCCTCATGGACCTTGTAGTCTTTAGAGCATCGCACAATGCAGCGTGCCTCATTTTGGTCCTCCGGGAGTTCCTGCCTATGTAAGTAAGCTAGGGAGGGTTCCATCCACGGGGCGATGACCGCCATGATTACGTGGGCCGAAGGTGTGATTTCGGTGGCGGAGCCTCCGATTACGTCAGATTGTTCGGGATCTGGGGTTGTATGCGGATCCGGATTAGTATTGTCGGACTCCCCTTCCCATACCACAGATGGCTTGAAGAGCCTTTCCAAAAAGATATTTGGTGGGACGGGGCACGTTTAGCGCCGATGCGGGCAAGGATATCCATCGCTTGATTGTTTTCTCGAACCACATGGTGGAATTCGAGCCCCTCGAATCGAGCTGACATTTTGAGAACGGCATTACGGTAAGCCGCCATTTTCGGGTCCTTGGCGTCAAAGTCTCCATTTATTTGAGATATTGCGAGATTTGAATCCCCGCGTACTTCAAGATGTTGAATGCCCATGGAGACTGCCATCCGAAGACTATGCAACAGAGCCTCATACTCTGCTGCATTGTTGGAATCTGTGTAAAGTATTTGGAGTACGTATTGGACTGTATCTCTGGTGGGGGACGTCAGGATGACACCAGCCCCTAGACCAGCTAGCATCTTAGAGCCATCAAAGTGCATGATCCAATTGGAGTACGCGCAATACTCTTTAGGGAGTTCGGCTTCTGTCCATTCGGCGACGAAGTCAGTCAGTACTTGCAACTTAATGGCCCGCCGTGGTTTGTATGTTATGTCGAACGGGAGGAGCTCGATAGCCCATTTTGCAATCCGGCCCGTGGCATCGCAGTTATTTATTATGTCATTGAGTGGTACTTCGGAGGCCACCGTGATTGAACACTCTTGGAAGTAGTGTCGTAGTTTTTGGGATGCCATGAAGACCGCGTATGCTATCTTTTGATAATGTGGGTACCGTGACTTGCATGAAGTGAGGACGGTGGATACGTAGTATACCGGCTTTTGTAATGGGAATTTATGTCCATCTGTCTCTTGTTCGACAACGAGCACTACGCTTATAACCTGGTGTGTTGCAGCTATGTATAGCAACATGGGTTCGCCGACATTTGGCGCTGCCAGAATTGGATTGGTGGCCAAGAGGGCTTTTATTTCCTCTAGCCCTGCCTTAGCTGCATCCGTCCACTCGAAGTGTTCGGTGCGTCGAAGAAGGTGATAAAGAGGTAGGGCCTTTTCTCCTAATCGGGAGATAAAGCGGCTTAGGGCGGCCATGCATCCAGTTAATTTCTGGATTTGCTTGAGGTCTGTTGGGGTAGCCAACTGTGATAGAGCTCGGATTTTAACCGGATTTACTTCAATTCCTCTATTAGAGACAATGAAGCCCAAGAGTTTTCCGGCTGGTACGCCGAAAACGTATTTTTCCGGTTTGAGCTTGATGTCGTATGTTCGGAGATTGTCGAACGTAAGCCTCAAGTCGTCTATTAATGATTCAACGTGTCTGGTTTTAATGACCACATCGTCTATGTAAGCCTCCACTGTTTTGTCGATTTGTGTTTCCAGGCATGTCTGAATCATGCGCTGATAGGTTGCACCGGCATTTTTGAACCCGAAAGGCATGTTGTTAAAACAGAAGGGACCGTATGGAGTGATAAATGCCGTTGCGTCTTGATCAGACTCCGCCATCTTGATTTGATGGTATCTGGAGTATGCGTCGAGGAAACACAATGAATCGTGTCCTACGGTAGCGTCAATAATTTGATCAATGCGGGGGAGGGGAAGGGATCCTTAGGGCAAGCCTTATTAAGGTCTTTGAAATCGACGCATAGGCGCCAGGATTTCTCCTTCTTTGGTACCATCACCAGGTTTGCTAGCCAGTCTGGATGTTTTATTTCTCTGATGAAACCGGCCTCAAGTAGCTTGGCTAGCTCCTCTCCCATGGCTTGTCGCTTGGGTTCTGAAAAGCGCCGAAGAGTCTCTTTGACCGGCTTGTATCCCTTTAGTATGTTTAGGCTATGTTCGGCCAACCTGCATGGGATACCTGGCATGTCTGAAGGATGCCAGGCGAAAATGTCCCAATTCTCGCGCAGGAACTCTCATAGTGTGGCGTCTATTGTGGGGTTCAGCTGTGCCCCAATTGATGCTGTTTTTATAGGGTCCATTGGGTAGACCTGGAATTTGACTATTTCGTCTACTGGTTTGAAAGAGGTGGACCACGTCGTCCCTGTCCACTGCAGAACGCAGCGCAATTAACTCTTAGGCCGTGAGGGCTTCGGATAATGCCTCCAGGGCTAGTGCGGCAGTTTTATTTTCGGCACAGAGTGCTATGTCCGGATCACTGGCTAGAGTGATGATCCCATTGGGCCCCGACATCTTGAGTTTCATGTACCCATAATGGGGTATAGCTTGGAAGCTTTTGAATGCATCTGGCCCCAAAAGGGTGTGGTATCCACTGCTAAATGGGATCACTTGGAATGTGATTTCTTCGGACCTATAATTCTCCGATGTGCCGAATACCACATCCAATGTGATTTTCCCTGCGCATCGTGCCTCCCGACTAGGGATGATTCCCCTGAAGGTCGTGCTGCTTTGCTCAATGCGGCTCTAATCTATTTCCATCTTGTTAAGAGTTTCCTCATAGATGAGGTTTAATCCGCTGTCGCCGTCCATCAACACTTTAGTAAGCTGGAATCCGTCCACTATTGGAATAACGACCAAAGCGGCTGGTGCTCGGACTATTCGGAATTGAGGTTCGTCGCTGGCGTTGAAGGTTATGGCTGTATCATTCCACGGGTTTATTGCTGCGACGTGGCAGACTTCGGCGAGACTGCGGAGTGCTCGCTTGCACCTGTTGTTTGAGGGGAAAGTCTCGAAGACTGTCAGTACTGTATTGCTATTTTCTGCGGGATGGTGCTCTGCGGTATTGTCGAAGAGAAGGTCCTCGCCGCTCTTGGCCACCTGCCGGAGTATCCAACATGCTCTAAGGCTGTGTGTTGGTATGGTGTTCGCTGTACTGTGAATTTTGCATGGCCTATTGAGCCATCCCTCCAGTACGGTTCCACGCCCTGTAGAGGGCTTTGACTTCTTTGTAATTGGGTTGGGTGACTTGCGAGAGCGCACCCTTTTAGTTCGGACGAGGAGTTTAGTTAGGGTCGGGGGATCCCAGAATTTTGTTTGGGTCTTCCAGGCGCTTTCCATCGCGCAGTACTTCTGTACTATGGCTGCCAGGTTGGTGAAGTGTGCTATGTCACGACGACTTATGGCATTAAGAATTCCCTTGTTCGTGCAATTTTTGGAAAAGAATGAGATTGCGTCTCCCTCGCGACAGTCCTTAACCTTGCTCATTACAAGGAGGAATCTGGCCCAGAAGTGGTGTACTGTCTCTTGGGGCTCTTGTCTGATGTGGGAAAGATCGGTTGCATCTGGGTGGGTGGGTGAAATTAAGTCCATGTCTTGACGCAATTTGGAATCCAGGGGCGGAGGAACTCCTGAGTTGGGCGGCTCGGGCTCCAGGATATTGCCTAATATTTGCGGCCCGCAGCCCGATTCTAAGTTCGGAGCCTGGGCCACGTCCTCCCGTAGACGGGTATCCGGCTCAGAGAGCTCGTTAATCCAGACATAGTTCGTCCTCAAAATAGAGGAAGAATTGTCGTTTTGTTCTTCCACCACCGCTATCTGATGGGTGACCGGCGGAGAGTTAATCTCCCTTAGGTCGGGTTTAAGCCCGATCTGATCATAATCCGTAACGACTCCCAGGGCGGCGATGCAATCCAAGAGCTCGTTTAAGGAGGAGAGCTCCATTGGATCCATCTGCTCGGTGAATTCCGGGCTGACGCGAAGGTTGTTTTCGATGACCAGCGATGTAATCGTCGGTGCAACGGCTGAACGGGCGGCCATGACGAAACCGCCCAACTGGAGAGTTTGGCCTACAGCCAGGGATCCTCTGGATATGATGTTATCCTTGACAATGAGGTGAGCCATCAAGCCTTGTCGGGACGGCACAGTGGAACTCTCAATGAAAGCACCAATGTCGGTGTCAAAACCGGCGTATCTCGGGTAGGGGGTCCCAAACTGTGCGTCTAAGGCTAATGGTAACAGGAGGCAGGGGACACGATGTTTTACCCAGGTTCGGTCCCTCTCGTTGGAGGTAATACCCTACTTCCTGCTTGATTGATCTTGATGATATGAGTATTACAAGAGTTGATCTACCATGAGACCGTAGAGGCTAAACCCTAGAAGGTAGCCTATGATTATGATTGTTCTTGTCCTACGGACTAAACCCTCCGGTTTATATAGACACCGGAGGGGGCTAGGGTTAAACAGAGTCAGTTACAGAGAAGGAAATCTACATATCCAAATATCCAAGCTTGCGTTCCACGCAAAGGAGAGTCCCATCCAGACACGGGACAAAGTCTTCAATCTTGTATCTTCATAGTCCAACAGTCCAGCCAAGGTATATAGTCTGGCTATCCGAGGACCCCCTAATCCAGGACTCCCTCACCAACATAGTCAAATTAGATTCAACTAAAGTAGGAGAAACAGACACCCACCAGCCACCTTTATGCAAATCAACTTGCATGTTAGTCGGTGGAACTAGTCTCATGTACATGGACATGTAAGGTTGGTCCGAGCCACTTCATCCCACAATACCGCTGAATCAAAATAAGACATAGGTGGTAAGCAATATGAACATCACCGCACACAACTCCTTTGTGTTCTACTCATGCATATCATCTGCGCATAGACCTGGCTCATGATGCCACTGTTGGGAAACGTTGCATGGAAAACAAAAAAATCTATGCACACGCAAGATCTATCCATGGAGAGGCATAGCTATGAGAGGGGGAGAGCATCTACATACCCTTGTAGATCTCTAAGTGGAAGCATTTATCAACGCGTTTGATGTAGTCGTACACCTTCATGATCCGTTCTAATCAAGCATCGAACATACGACACCTCCGTGTTCAGCACATGTTCAACTCGATGACGTTCTCGCCTTCTTGATCTAGCAAGAGGGGAGAAGTAGTAGATGAGTTCTAGCAGCACGACGGCATGGTGACAGTGGTGGTGAAACTATTTCTGCAGGACTTTGCCAAGCACAACAAATGTAGAGCGAAGGATGAACTAGAGGGAGGAGATTAGAACCACACTAGGCTTCTAATTATGAGGATTAGAGGTGGCTAGGGCTAGCTCTAATTAGTCAACTGGGACCAACTAGAGGAGGCTCAAAAACTTATGTTCTAGGAGCTAGCCCTGCTCCTCTATTTATATGTTGAACCCTGGGGTAGTTACTTGGGGAGAGGGCCTCCCCAAAGTCAATTTGGAACGCAGGGCAGAGTCCTTCTCAGATTCCAGCACTAGACGCCATGGTCCTCGATGTCTGGCCCAAATGCCATGGTCCTCGGTGTCTGGCCCAGACGCCAGGGACCTTGGCGTGGGCCAGACGCCAAGGTCCCTGGTGTCTGGTCCCCGACCTCCACAAAACTTCCTCGTGCATCAACCTAAAGCCCCGTGGGCCTTACCCCTTCGCCCAACCATCATCCTATATATCTAACTTTACCTCCGGACCATTCCGGAACTCCTTGTCATGTTTGTTATCTCATTCGGGACTCCGAACAACATTCGGTCACCAACATACATAAATCATATAATACTATATCGTCAACGAACGTTAAGCGTGCGGACCCTACGAGTTCGAGAATGATGTAGACATGACCGAGACGCTTCTCCGGTCAATAACCAATAGCGGGACCTGGATGCCCATATTGGTCTATACATATTCTACGAAGATCTTTATCAGTCAAACCCTTAAGACAACATACGTAGTTCCCTTTGTCCGTCGATATGTTACTTGCCCGAGATTCGATCGTCGGTATCTCCATACCAAGTTCAATCTAGTTACCGGCAAGTCTCTTTAGTCATTGCATAATACATCATCTTGTAACTAACTCCTTAGTCACTTTGCTTGCAAATATTCTTGTGATGTTGTACTACCGAGAGGGCCCAAAGATACCTTTCCGTCATATGGAATGACAAATCCCAATCTCGACCCATGCCAACTCAATAGTCACCGTCGGAGATACCTGTAGAGCACCTTTATGATCACCCAATTACGAAGTGATGTTTTATACACACAAGGCATTCCTCCGGAGTCCGGGAGTTGCATGATCTCATGGTCGAAGGAACATGTATTTGACATGAAGAAAGCAGTAGCAATAAACTGAACAATCATATGCTATTCTAACAAATGGGTCTTGTCCATCAGATCATTCTCCTAATGATGTGATCCCATTATAAAACGACAAAACGACAACTCATGTCTATGGTCAGGAAACCTTAACCATCTTTTGATCAACAAGCTAGTCTTAGTAGAGGCTTACTGGGGACTTGGTATTTGTTTATGTATTCACACATGTATTTAAGTTTCCGATCAATAAAATTACAGCATGAATAATAACCATTTATCATGATTAAGGAAATATAATAATATCCACTTTATTATTGCCTCTAGGGCATATTTACAAAAGGTCAGTGGAAGCCGTAGTGTCTGGCGCGAGAGCTTGTCGAAGTTGGGTGACATGGAACACCGGATGTACATTGGGGTCTGCCGGCAAATCAATCTTGTAAGCAACTGGGTTAATGGCATGCAGAACTTTGAAAGGACCAAAGTACCTAGAAGAGAATTTGTGATTGGCATGCCTCTCCACTGATGTTTGTACATATGGTTGCAACTTGACAAAGACAACATCGCTAGGTTGAAAGGTTCTCTTGGATCGTTTCTTGTCATCCTGCACTTTCATGTTGTGGGGAGCACTATGTAAATGATGTTTCCACACCTGCTGCATCAGTTTTGTCTCTTCAAGCCACTCTGTCAGAACTGGGATTTTGCATGTTGAAGCTGCCTCCATGCCCCAGTGTCGGGGTTCATGGCCATATAGGTCCACAAAAGGAGAAGTCTTCAGGATAGAGTGGTAGCTCGAGTTGTACCAAAATTCAGCGAGAGGAAGAAATTGATTCCATTTGTTAGGACAAGCATGAATGAAGCAATGCAAAAATATTTCCAAACACTGGTTTACCCATTCGGTATGCCCGTCCGTTTGAGGGTGATAGGGTGTGCTCATATTCAGTTCTAACCCCTTAACTAGGAACAATTCCCTCCATAATTTGTTGATGGAGACCGGATCACGATCTGAGATAATTGCTGCTAGTAATCCGTGTAGTTTATAGACATTGTCAATGTAGGAATGGTCTACCTTGGCTATCGAGTGTCGGTGTACTAAGATTTGGGTCCTTAGTACCCCAGACTTATGCACAGCAGTAGTAGACTTCCCAACGACAAGGCTTGCCGGAGGAAAACTAAAGACAAGCTCAAGACCGGATTACAAACATACAAAGAAGACATCCAAGTTGTGTTCAGAAGCCCAGAAGATTCAGCTTGGAAGACTGATATCTCCAATGTATCTATAAATTTTTATTTTTCCATGCTATTATAATATCAATCTTGGATGTTTTATATGTCATTATATGCAATTATATATCAATGATTGGGACTAACCTATTAACTTAGTGCCCAGTGCCATTTGTTGTTTTTGCAAGTTTTTGGCTTTTCAGGAAATCAATATCAAAAAGAGTCCAAAGGGAGAAAAAACTTTGGATTAGTTTTTCTGGACCAGAAGAGACCCTAGAAGGTTTGGGAGAAGGCTAGAAGAGCCATGAGGGAGCGACAAGCCCTAGGGGAGCGCCCTAGGGGGGCCTAATACGTCTCTAACGTATCTATAATTTTTTATTGTTCCATGCTATTATATTATAATTCTTGGATGTTTTACAATCATTTTATAACAACTTTATATCATTTTTTGGGACTAACCTATTAACATAGCGCCCAGTGCCAGTTGCTATTTTTTGCTTGTTTTTTACTTCACAGAATATCAGTACCAAACGAAGTCCACATGCCATGGAACTTTTTGGAGATCTTTTTTTGGACCAGAAGACAACTTGGGAGCCAAGGAAGCACCAGAGGGGAGGCGCGTGGGGCCCATGGGACACCAGGGCATGCTGGGAGGCCTAGGTGCGCCTTGATGGGTTGTGGGGCCCACAGGGGTCTCCTCCACCGCCTCATAGCTCTATAAATACCCAAATATTCCAGAAACCCTAGGGGAGTCCACGAAACATAATTCCAGCCACCGCAAGTTCCAGAACCATGAGATCCAATCTAGAGCCCTATTCCGGCACTCTGCCGGTGGGGAACACGATCACGGAGGGGTTCATCATCCTCATTGGTGCTCCTCTGATCATACATGAGTAGTTCACGATAGACCTACGGGTCCGTAGGCAGTAGCTAGATGGCTTCTTCTCTCTTTTTGATTCTCAATACAATAGTCTCCTCGTTGTTCTTGGAGATCTATTTGATGTAATGACTTTTTGCGGTGTGTTTGTTGGGATCCGATGAAGTTCAAGTTTATGATCAGATCTATATCCATGAATATTATTTGAGTTTTATTTGATCTCTTATATGCATGATTATTTATAGCCTCGTATTTCTTATCTGAATCTTTGGTTTAGTTAGGCCGACCAGATCAATTTTTCTTGCAATGGGAAGAGGTGCTTTGTGTTGGGTTAGATCTTGCGATGTCCTCACCAAGTGACAGAAGGGGTAGCGAGGCACGTATGTATCATTTCTATTAAGGATAAAAATATGGGGTCTATTCCTACATGAATAGATCTTGTCTACGTCATCATCGTTCTTGCTGCATTACTCTGTTTCCCCATGAACTTAATATACTAGATTCATGATGGATAGTAGTCGATGTATGAAGTAATAGTAGTAGATGCAGAATCGTTTAGGTCTACTAATCTTGGACATGATGCCTATATTCATGATCATCGCCTTGGATATCATCATAATTATTTGATCTTCTATCAATTGGCCAACAGTAATTTGTTTACCCACCGTATGCTATTTTCTTGACAGAAGTTACTAGTGAAATTGGCGGCCCCCGGATCTATCTTTTAACATATTGCTTTCAGATCTATATTTCCAAAAACCCAAAAATACTTTTCTGAAATTTTCCTTTATTTGTTTTATTTTGTGTTCTTGCTAGATCTATTTATCAAATCTTATACAAAACAATTTATCTTTTTACCGTGGAGGGATTGACAACCCCTCTTACGCGTCGGGTTGCAAGTATTTGTTATTTGTGTGCAGGTACCGTTTACATAGTGTTGCTTGGTTCTCCTACAGGATTGATAACCTTGCTTTCATAACTGAGGGAAATACCAACTATGGATATACTACATCATCCTTTCCTATTTGGGGAAATACCAACGCAGTTTCAAGCTGCATCAAAAGGAATTTCTAGCTTGTAGCCAGGGAGACATCATCAACATCTATTAGGTTCGCAATCACAAATCTCTTCGTCTTGCAATTTACATTATTTGCCATTTGCCTCTCATTTTCATCTCCCCCACTTCTCAAACATTTTTGCAAATATACAAAAATATTTTTTCGTTTGCCTTTTTCTTGTTGGATCTTTTGTTTGCTTGTGTTGTCATGTGTCTTCTATTTGCTTGCATCTTTGCTTGCTAAATTTTTATGGATCCTCGTCCACTTGCTAATCTTTTTGAAAGATCCAACTATGATGAACTAACTGCTAGTGAGTTGAGTGCACTTGATTATCTCTATGAAGTTTTGCTTGAAAATCATGAATCTGAAAATTGTGATGAAGTGTTAACAAAAAAGTTATAAGTGAGTCATGATAGCTCCTTCAATGAAAAGCATGATTGCAATGATGTTATGATAAATTCTTTTAATGTCAATTGCACTAATAATATGCATAACCCCAAGCTTGTGTATGATGAATTTGTTATGACCACTACTTATTGCAATGATCATGATTGGGGTGATAATGTTTCTTATGATCTTTATAGTTTATTTAAGCCTCATGATGAATATGTTTGCAATCATATTAAAAGAGGGTTTGGAAGAGCGTCAACTTTAGGTAAAAATAATCCCACATATTTGGAGAGTGTTCAATCTCGTGATTTTTTTATGAAACTAGGCTTGGAGAGGTCATGACTTTATTTGATGATAATCCCACTATTTTGGAAGAGTGACAACTTTTGCATGCATGTGGATCATGTAGGGAATATGTTATGTGAGAGCTATATTGTTGAATTTGAATATGATCCGACATTTAATTATTATGAGATAGGGAAGTATGGTTGTAGAAATTTTCATGTTACTAAATTACCTCTCCTTATGTTGAGATTATCAATGTTTTATTCTTCTCCCTTGCATATGCTAGTTTTTGCTTGCCTTGATAATTTGTTTACTTATAAAATCCCTATGCATAGGAAGAATGTCAGACTTAAACACTACAAAAAAATACACTTCCATGATGATACGTGTTTGTCACAGTAGGTCACGTTTTCTATCATGAATGTACATCCATGACGATTTTATGACAGAATCAAGATAGTCATACATGTGCTGTCATAGAAGTGTTCC
The DNA here is from genome assembly GCF_002162155.2 of Triticum dicoccoides. Classification (NCBI taxonomy): domain Eukaryota; kingdom Viridiplantae; phylum Streptophyta; class Magnoliopsida; order Poales; family Poaceae; genus Triticum; species Triticum dicoccoides. The sequence continues at coordinate 412,173,183 of NC_041391.1, read as the reverse complement.
ATGACATTACCAAAATTATTATCATGGAAGTGTCCACTTCCATGACGATAAATCACGTGTCAGAGAAGTGCTTTCGTCAAGGGTGACCGACATGTGGCATCCACCATAACAGGTCGTCGTTAAGCTATCGTGTCCGGTTTCGGATCCGATAACTCGTTAACAGCCCAGACCAATGGGGATTTTCCACGTGTAAAATTCTCATTGGCCATAGGAAACACGTGTTGGCTAACCATTGGGATAGATGTCATCCACTCATTGGACAGGAGGCGCCTCTGATACGTCAACACATGGCACGGCCCAACAGAGGCCCATTCCGGTGAAAAGGTCGGCCCGTTTGACTTGGTCAAAAGGTAACGGGCCGGCCCATGGAAAGCCTGTTAACGGCATGTTCGTATATATCCCATTTACGGCCCGCTAACTACCGGCCCATTATGGCCTATCAGAATTAAGCCAAGTAGCTTCATCTGGGCTGTCCAATATGATTCCAGCCCGTTGTAACTTCCGGCCCATGTATGGCCCATGATGTCTATCGGCCCATATGAGGCCCTTTGTAACTCTTGGCCCATTAAAGGCCCAAGATGAAACTGGCCCATAATGAACAGTGTGTCGCTTTATACCCATTAACAGCCCATGATTCCGTCGGCCATTTCCAGCCGGTGTTAATTTTCGGCCTTCTAAGGGGCCATTTATTCTTGGGCTCATTTCTAGATTCGGTTAGATACGGTCCATTACTGGCATGTTCCGTTTGTGGGCCAAATATAGCCTGTAGTTACATTAGGCCCGTTTGTGGCCCATTAACCCGTTGAGCTGTTTTCATAGAGTTATCAAATGCGGCCTATTAACGGCCCGTTATGGTCCATGAATAGTACGACCCATGTTTGGCGAATTGATTATAGGCCCCATAGAAGGCCCATGGATCCTACGGCCCGTAGAAGAAGAATGGATCCTAAGGCCCGTAGAATGCCCATGGATCATACGGCCCGTAGAAAGTCCATGGATCCTACGACCCATAAAAGGCCCATGGATCCTATGGCCCGTAGAAGGCCCACAGATCCTACGGCCGCAGGAGGCCCATGGTTACAACAGTCCATGTGTTGCCATGATTATTGTGGCCTAGTTACCAAAAATAGGTTATTGTGGCCACTAGAAAAACACAGAAAAAGAACTGCAGTGACTACAAGCAAACAACTAAACAAGACAATAATGAAATAAATAATCAAGCAACTAACGCTAGCCTATTACAGCTATTACACATATTACATCCACCGGGCATGAAAGTTCACCACCAGTGCAAATATAGGGAAAAGGCAGCATATTACATACACTGGCCGTCAAAATTGTCCACCAGTGCAAATAAACGCGGAAGCAAAACAAGTCCATAACTGAAACAACTTCAGAAGAGCTAAAGAAATGTTATCCTGGGTATCCACCATGCTGGCAATAAGCTTAGAAATCTTATTAGCTTTGTCCTATTTGGTGCTAAAATCCTTCAACGCTTGTTGTTGCACCAGAAAGTATGCATCTGAATGCTCAAGGGACTTCCGCAGTCCTTCCGCTTCCTGTCGCAGCACAGCTGATCGATGTCTTTCAGCTTGTAGTTGAGACTCAAGAAACCTAACTGATTCAGACAGTGAGTTTGAATAGCTTGTGCAAGCGGTAGTGGCCAGTAACTCGAACAGTAAACCAAGACAGGACTTTGGTGTTGCCTCACTGTCTTCAAGATAGTTTTCCTTAGCTGTTTTATCAGCTTTGTTGGGGACCAACAAGGATGTCTCACGATCCTGGACCTTATCTGCATTACTTCCTTTATCATTGCTTAATAAGGCACTCTTCCCCAATATTCTGTCAGCATTCTAAAAGAAGAAACAAGCGGACACATAACGGGTTTAGCATGTACTAGTATATGAAACTCATTTCGGTGAACCAGTTCATTAGTAAGGTGGACAAGATTAAACTACCAAGTGTTCTATTGCCAAGTAGTGCATTATAAAAGCATCAAACAAACATATATCTATGTCCTATGGTCACTGCATTGTCTTGCCAAATCAAAATAGAGACACGGTTCAAATCATATCAGTTCAAGAGAAAGCAGCACTGAAAGAATACAAAGCGTGGGAAACTAAATGGCACAACAAGATTTCAGATGGGTACCACGGGTCTACATGTACAACAACACTATTGGCCCTGTTATGATGCTAGTAATGTGCATGATATGAGAAGTCAACTGTATACACAATTGAGATTGAAATCAACAGAGCTATTTATAAGAGCAAACATGTTAAAGAAACATGCGTAAACATACCTCTTGTGCCGTTGGAGTTTCCATTGGATTTTTCAATTTAAAAATAAGTCTATATGAGTAAATACAGTGATACAAAAGCAAAGCAGTATCCATGATAGCAATGGAATCTTAAATGAGAACAGAGTACATGAACAAAGTTCTTCAGGTTTAAGCACTTCTTCTACATGAACAGAGTACAGTAACATGCAAGCATATAGTACTTAAAATAAAATGAGCTCATAGACCTTACCACATTCTTGGTTTAGGAACAGTAAAGAACAAGGCATTCCTAGTCATCATCCAGTAAATGTGTCTCAGGAGAACGTAAGGGAATTTGATGAGTTTCTTTGCCAGTGAAGTACGTTTTCTTCAGGTAATTCCGATACTTCCACCAAGCATTCTTGAAGATAGCAGAGGTATTAGCACAGGTTACCTCATCCTGAGTTTCCAAATCGATCCTTCTCTATAGAGAAAAATGGGAAAATTTGCTGTATTATAACCATCATGGAGGTAGAATGTATGGGACAAAGCAAAGTAATTGCCATGAATAACATTACTTACACATAACTCCTAGACAAACACCTGCAACTGGCATTTTCCTTCATCTTGAGTATAGTATTTCCATGATGGGAAGATATGCACATAGGATTTAACAACATCAAATGCGATAGATGCTAAACTATGAATGGCTGGTTGTGCTTCCTCCACGGGAATAGGTGTACTAACTGGTGGAGTTGGCGTTCGCCGTGGTAGTACTGGCGCTTTGGGCACTGGAGCTGCCTTACTAACTTCTCTTGTTTGGGAGCTCTGTGGTGGAGATGGCGCTGTGTCAATGGGAACTGGGTTACTATGTGCTGGGGTTGGGGTTAGATTGGGTGAAGCTGGTTCTCTGTCCATCGCAGTAGGGGTAAAATCTGCGAGAGTCTGGGTTATGTCTGGTAGGGCTGGATCTCGTGCATGTACAACCGGGGTGCTATCTCCACCAAGAGGTAGCACCATTTTATTTGAAGACCATGTCTTTACTCCGCTAGATACTGCCATCACCCGCTCCAATTCAAATGGATGATAAACAGGAAACATAGTTGAATGTACAGACATTGTATGAGAGACAGATGCAATAGATAGTGTGGAAACAAGAGGGCATTAAATAATTGACATGTATATTGTTTAACTAAAACGGATAGCGTGACATAATTTCACATATATGATGTCTATCTAAATAGCATAGCATAACATAATTCAAAGGTATGATGACTAACTAAACATGATCGCATGACATAATTCACATACATGTTATCTAAGTAACCATGATCACATGATTTAATTCACATATGTGATTTATATGCTAAGCCGAGGGCATTCGCATATATGATGTCTGAACTAAGAACATGGTGTTGAATATTGTGTATATGATGTCTAAACTATGCAATGCAAGACACCATGTGCATGATATGAGCAATAGAACCGTGCCAAGTTAGAGATACACCTCGGTGGGGTAATAGGACTGGTCATCTGTCTCTGAATCCATCTCTGAGGAGCTATCGGGACCCAGCAAGAGATCTGCTTCGACATGTAGCACTGTCTGCTCTGAAGGCCTTGTTTTCACTCCAAATTTTTCCATCACCCACTCAAATGGCTGATTCACAGGAAGAGTAGTTTAATGTACAAACATTATCGACAAATGAAAATTTAATGAAGAAAAGGATGGGCTAGATATCATTCAAATATATGATGCCCGGTTAAACAGGATGGCATTGCACATTTCACATATATTATGGCTGGCTAAAAGACATGAGACTGCATAATTTCCCATACATGATGTTGAAACTAAATAGGTGGCATTACAGAACATGTCTAAACTAAGCAGATGACATATATGATGTCGAAAGTAGGCACTGCAAAGGAAACATATGCATGATATGAGTAACATCATCATGCCAAGTTAGAGCAAACACCTTGGGGGGTAAATAGGAGTGGTCAGCTGCGTCTGAATCCGCCTCAGAACAGATATCTTCCTCTAGATTACAATCTGGAGAGGGGGAGGGTTTGCCATTGAACCCACCATGGAGCGATGTCTGCATGACATTGTATTGTCGCGCAGAACTCTTCTCTTTTTCCCTACATGTTCAGCATGACTGTGTACAATATCTGACATGCATACAAAAAAATATAGTGAGATTATGTAAGGAGAGCATGCAGAAATCTAGAGTAATGGTAACAACCAGTGAATGGATCCAAAAATAATGATAGCAGGCTGATGATTGCTTTAATTTAATAAAAAAACAGATGATGATTGCTTTACTATTTGTTTCCCACCCAAGATGAACAACATAGGCATACCCTAGGTGAACCAGATATTAGAAAGAGGTACTATTCATTGATGCCTCGATATGTGCCCCACAACTAATTTAGAACTCAAGTTTGAACATCAATTTGGACCTGACTTGGAGTCTAAGAGGTGAACAGGACAATAAAGTAGTAGGTAATATTAAGCAATGCATAACATAAGCAGAAACAAAAGAGTACGACCTCTCTTGTGGACCCGTGTACTCCTCAGGTTCATCTGCTGAGTCGATGATGGTGATGTCGTTGAGGTGGGTGCCGGCGACAGGGAAGGAGATCTGAGGCGGCGAAAGCTGGTCAGGAGTTGCGATGTCTGGTTTGGTGGATGCTTCTGTCAATGGATATGATCAGGTGAGGTGGACAACATCACGGCAGGAGCAGGACAAACCACACAAAGATTTCTTCGACACCTACCTGTAACTGAAGTAATTCTGTAAGGGATCATTTGGCTTGCATGATTCTAAAAACGCAGGGATAGGAGGAAAAACACCAGAATAGGATAGGAATGCACATGGGAAACAGAGCATTTGTGAACATAGGATTTCTGTCAACTTGGGTGTTTGGTTCATAGGAATTGGAGGAGCAGAGGAATGCAAAGAAACATGGCCAAAATAAAGTGAAACCATATGAAAGTGTGTACAGTTAGAATGTTATTCTGCCACTAATGCACTTGGTCTTGTTTTCATGCATAGGATTGGTCGCTGAAGAAGTTGAGGCAGAGGTGGCTCTGAACTTGACATGAATGTAGAGTAATAAGTGATGCAACAAGTGTACAACCTCTTTGTCGTAGCCGTGTCGACCTCGGCATCACTGGGTTGGTCGCTGAAGAAGTTGAGGCAGAGGTGGCTGTCGGAGGTGTGGAGGAAGATCTAAGGAATCTGTAGATAGCGTCTAGGGCATTGCTCTGTTGTGATGGATCGTTCCATCGTTGGAGCAGCTCCAGTGAGCCGTAAAACATCAAGGCTGAAGCAGCACAAGATAGACATAGTTAATCTCTAATGGGATTGTAATAGCATCTCTAATAGATGATGTAAAATGCATTACCAAAAAGTGATGATGTAAAATTTACATCACCAAAAACCACCTGACTACAACAAATGAGGTAAAAACTGTTGACTCTGAACTTAACTGCCGAAACTAAAATTTACTATGGAATCTGAATGTTACTGCCAAAACTGAACGCAATGGTAGCAGAGAGGCACTTCATATGGGATAGTTTAGGGAGGGCGTGTAGTTCATCTTCAACCTGCACCCCCCTGAGCCGCCAGCCACCACCGGCTAAACCCCGTGCTGCCTCGCCGCCCCGAAACAACTCCCCACCGCCGGTCCTCCGCCAC
>NC_041391.1:412159034-412166862 GCF_002162155.2 Triticum dicoccoides | reverse complement strand
CCCCCGCGACAAGCTTTTTCTCCGGTGATCCCCACGTCATCGCCCTACCACCGTGCGCCCACACCGCCGGCGAGCAACACCCCACCAAGAACCCTAAGATAGATAGTGGGGTACCTCTCCGGTGAGCCCCCCTCCCCGCTGCAGGTGGTTCTTCCTTAACTCCGGCGAGACTCCCACCCCCTGAAAATCGACTGACCCAAAAGTCGATCAGTTGACTGAACTATAGCTAAATCGAAGCAGAGCAGCAGCACGAGCAAGGGGGAGAGCAGCAACAGCAGTGTGAGCGAGCTAGAGCCAGAGCAGCAGCAGTAGCAGCGAGCGAGTGAGAGTCGGAGCAGTAGCAGCAGCGCGAGTGAGCGAGCGAGAGCCGGAGCAGCAGCAGCTAGGCGAGCGAGCGAGAGCCGGAGCAGCAGCAGCAGATCCGACTAGTACAGACGTCGCAGCTGAAGGGGCCTCACACTAGGGGAGAGCCGCCGTCGAGATGTCGCCCACGGCGCCGGCTTCGCGGTAGCCGCTCCATGGGGGTGCGGGATGGAGCACCGTCGGTGTCGGGAGGTCGAGTTAAGGAGAAGGTGCAATGTGATGAGTGTACAACCTCTTTGGTGGCGCCGAGTAGGCCTCGGCTTCGTCCGAGGAGTCGGTGAGGATGTTGTGGTTCCGATGGAGCAGGTTAAGGCGGCGCTGTGGGGATGGAGCAGCCACAATAGACGAGGCGATCGTTGGAGCAGCTCCTTGGAGGTGGAGGATGGGGCGGCTGAACCAGCGGGACGACGAGATGGATGAAGGATCATCATCCGGGGAGGTGGATGAGGAATGTCGAGCTGTTGTGGTGGACGATGTCATCGGGGAAGAGGCTCTAGCTGTGCAGCGGTGAGGTGGCGGACAAAGGAGGGTGGGGTTTCGCGGCTGGAGCGGAGAGGTTATGGTGGCCAGATTTCGAATGGTGAATAGGAGGCGATGGGAGGGGGGAACCATGACTTAGGGACGCGCTTGTCCAAAATGTAATGTGTATTACAAAAGTACCCCCGCCGATTTGAACTAGCGGCCCTTTCGGCTCAGGGTTAGAAGGGGGATTTGGCGTGCCGGGATTTGGTAGCTGGAGGGAGTTTTCGCGCGCGTTGTAATTTCGGGATAGCAAGGCGCAGGTTGTGAAGGCGACAATTTTGGGAGCATGATATCTGAATTTTCGGGATATAACAAGGTGCGGGTTGAATTTTAGGGACAAGCCTAATGTGTAATATTGTACTTGTAGTACGTACCAAATTAATTCGCACTTCCCTCAACGAAAAAATAAAACTATTCACACCACACAAAGAGAGAGTCTTGTCCCGTTTTACTATACAAATGCTATTCAAAGCTACTCCCTCCTTCCATCGATATAGGGCCTAATGCATTTTTCGAGGCTAAATTTGACCAACCAAATATTAGAGCAATAATATATGACATGCAACTTACACAAAGCACACCATTAAATTCGTGTGTGAAAGGAGCTTTCAATGATATAATTTTCACATTGTGCATGTCACGTACTATTAATCTTGTCAATAGTCAAAGGTGGTCTTAAAAATGCATTAGGCCCTATATAGATGGAAGGAGGGAGTATGGATCCATGTTATATCCAATTAAATTTTTTCGCTGGCTGTATAATGCATGTAACCTACTCATGCCAACATTTTAGTGCATTCCAAATGTTTATACTACCGCTGCAATTCGAACTGCATTTGAATTCGTTTCTCTATTTCAATAAGAATCTACAATCATGATTGTTGCCAACTTCAACCATCATTTGTGTATTACCTTAACAACACACCACATGATTACTATAGAGATAGATATGAACTATGTGTACTATATGAACCCGAATTCAATTTTTTGAATACACTTGATGTTGATTCCAAATAATAGTGCATTTTATGTACTAACTAGATATTCATAATCTAAACCATGTTCCATATGTACACCGTGTTTATCACACAAAGTATAGTGCCCCGCCCCCTACATTATGACAAGTATTTAGCCCTGAGCTGCAAAAGCCACACATTAGCCCAAATTATAATCAATGTTCTACATTATGATATCTTCTTCAAATATCTGTATCCACTTTTTTATAATGAATTATGATCTATGTTCGTCTTTAACACCTTCACGATCCTCTTCTCTTTGTAGCTAGCTAGAGCTAATTTTCTATCATGCATGCACATGCCCGCCCCCCTCTCACCCTCCCTCAGCATCCCCTCCATCGCACACGTTCGTTATTTCTCTTTAGGTCGTTCACCCGCGGTGTGTGTAGGCCCCCCGACTCCTTCTTTCCGGCACACACCGGTCGATATACCTCTCTAGCCAAGTGTGCCTACCACAATCACATACTTCCCCTCTTCTCTTCTCACCGTCCATGCCCCCTATGTCCAATACGGTTCCACGCTGGTGCACATTCCCACCCCTCTTTTCATCGATCGCATACTCGCACACTCCTCCCCCTAGACATAGTAGGCCTCTCGCACCACCTCCTAGCCGCACCTCTCTCCCCCTGTCTATCTCTCTGGACATTATTTGCTTCTAACACATGCATGCATGTATATGTACTGATCTCCCTACATATAGCTAGGTCAACTATAATTCTTTTTTCCCACACACCGATAGACTTACCTCACTAGTTATGTCTCTCCCTTTCTCGGACACACGATGGTTTATCTTCCTATGTAGATACGTATGCTTACCACAATCATATCGTCTCCCCTCATAATCCTTGCATACCTCCCGACCCGTCTCTCACACGCACGTGCATAGACAGACAGACATCCTTGCCCTCTCTTATTGATATTGCACTCGTACCCTCCGTTTGTCTAGCAGGCCTCTCCCACCATTTCTGAGATGCCACTCCACCACCAACCCTGTGACACTCTATATTTGTCTTTCTCCCAACCTTATTCCTCTGCTACACATATCCATGGATGCCGATCAATCTCCCTCTATACATAGCTAGGTCTCTCTCCTACTCCACACATATGCTAGTCGATCTACCTCTCTATACTTAGGTCTCTGCCCCCTCCCCCCCACCCACCCACCAATAGTCGAACTTTATAGTCAGGTATGCATGCCATAGAGAAAAACCGCACCTCTGCCCTCTCAAATTCTAGTAGGCCAGCCGCCCTGTATCTTTGATGTGGGCAAACAAAAATTCGATGGCACACTTTATCGATCGTGCAGCCACACACTTAATCCATGTTTTTGATTCTATCGATATCTCACGCTGATGATCCCTCCACTCTCTTCTCGTAGATCGCTCCCTCTATATATGATATACCCATGACTCTGTTTCACACACATTGCATATGTTATGTTTTTTTGTTTGAGATATCATTGACACATTGCCTCGCTTTCGCACAAACCATCTCTCTCACACCCACCCACGTATGTACCTGCACCTAAAGAAGAGGTGCACACAGGACGCACGTACTCACATCTTGTTCCAGGCCACACCCGCGCGGGTACACGGTGGAGTTCGTTTCTGTACGAAAAGGCAGCCCATGTGATAATTTGACGTGTGTAGCGGTTGTTTACTCGAAGGAGGGTCGGGTACCACACCTAGACGGAACAAAGTTCGACTTGACGCGTTAGTATTAAATAAAGTTATATATTCCTCCTCGATGGCACATAGTACAGAATATAAAGCGATTGACATGCGGAAAATGGAAAAATTCGCTCCACTATATACAATGGAGCCTGCCTGCCGGGGTTTGTCTCTCGTCACACCATCTCACACAAGGCGGCGGTGGCCTCTCTCTCTCACCGTTGGTCAGTGATCCGGCCGCATACCGTCCGCCGGTGGAAAGGGATGATGTGCATCGTTTCTCCATTCTATGGTGTTGTGGCAGCACGTCCCGATCTGCGGTACCCGCCATTCTCTCTGACCAAGCTCCGACATGGTAGGGCCTTCGCCACTTGCTCGCTGCCACAGTATGGGCAGATCCCGGCCGCCGGCGTCCTCCTAGTAACATCCCGATGACCCTCAGGTACAGCTTCCTCCGGCCTTGCTCCACTGCCCATCTTCCCACGTTGCTGCATGTGGATCTTCTTTCGTTGTTTGCTTAAAATGTATCTTGGCCGGCGTACTTTCCATCTTGCAATCTCGTCCTCAAACCATTTTTGATAAACCACCATGCTTCTATCTTTCCCTTATTACATGGAATATGCTTCTTTTTTGTTGGCGTATGTGTCTTCAACTCATGTTATTCGCCAGTAATTGTTTCCTTTCTACCTCTTTTTGCAAACAGGGCTATCCATTTCACCTGGTTGCTGTTGCGACCTTTTGGTCAACTACACAAATCACTTTTTTCTCTTAAGAGTGTTTCTGCAGTTCCGCCAAAATGTCACACGGGCAACGTTTTTACATTTCTGTGGAACTGTAGAAAGGGAGATTGGTTTTGCTATCCTCCTCATCCAACTCCGTGCTTAATCTTCTCCAACAAGTAGTTAGTCCTAAAGAGAGATCGCAGAGGTGATCGGCTTCTATTTCTGTGTGTTATGTTTCATCATCTAGTTCCACTATTATTGTCATCACACCGACTGGATATCATTGCAAACAGGGATGGTCAGCTCGATTTTAGTGGAGCTGCACAAAATGATCAGATTGAGGTGTCCTCCGTACAACCCCTTTTTGGCTACGGCGGTGGTTGAAACTAGCTACCAAGCAATGAACACTGTGCCCAGGAAATGGAACCATGCCTATAAATAGCATCGATCAATTATATATTTTTCTTTATTTGTAAACCTTCTCACAACTTTGTCTTCAGTTGTGATGTAAATATTGGCGCTGATCTGCGAACCATTGAGATGCATTAGCAGCCATGGTAGTTTCATTTGTATTTGATGGAATGTTGTAATGAGATAATCTTGACGCAAGAGGACACATGAATCCTAAGTTGAAACCTTTTTTCCATGTGGGAACCAAAGTTCAAACCTTCATATCATCACAGTACAATTTCATTAAAATTATGCGTACATATAAACAAATCCTGAAGGATTGATAGCAATGCCAGAAACAATTCAACTTTGTTTCGCCGACATGTGGGACATCCTTCATCTGGCTCCACCTGCCGTGCAACAATATTGAGTGCACAACTGCAGGGAAAGATTCACCCTGGTAGTTGCGCCACATTAGTAATGACTAGTGAGCAGTCAAATCACAGAGCCCCACCTTCGCCATAGTAAGTTGCTCGAACGAAGCAACCATCATTTCTCTGTTCCTTGAATCCGCTGGTACTCCCGTATTCCAGAGTAATAAGTTGCTCCGGCGAAGCAACCATCACTTCACCTTTCCCACAGTAAGTACCTCCTTGGGCCCACTGAAAAATCACTTTTCTCTCTCCATCAAGTGCATTTATCTAACCCTGTCACTGAAACACCTCTTTGGCTACATTTAGTTCAGGGTTAGTCATGAGTTAGTCTAACCTCTAGCTAAGTTAGAGTATCCAAACAGGAGTAGTATAGACATGCAAGATGCTCAAAGCATACAGTCAAATTTGTACGTGAAAGGATCTTTTTTTTAACGGAACGTGAAAGGATCTTCGAATGATATAATTTTCAAATTATATAAAATCTTATCAATAGTCAAAGGCATCCTCGAAGAATACATTAGGCCGTACTCCCTCCGTCTTGGTGTATAAGTCACCTTAAGAAAACCAAATAATCCCAGAATACTTAGGCGCGGTGCATTAACTCCCACCTCGTTTCTTGTTTCTTGACATATCCACCAATAAGAGATGTGGGGTGTGCATGTTTTCAATGATTTAGACTACCAAACACGACATGCAATGGTTAGTTCATTGCATGCAATGCTATTAATTAGCAAATAAATGTTAATTTCTCTCGTTTTCCCCTCTTCCTTGGTCACGGTGCACAATCTAAGATGACTTATTCACTAGACGGAGGGAGTATATGAAATCTTACCAATAGTCAAAACCAAGTGTTACTAGTACACCAAACAAGTTCAAAACGAGAAACTGGACCCACTCACGGCACGGCACGCCTGTCTCATTTAGTCCGTCGGTCAAAGCGCTTCCTCTTCTTGGCATAACAATAGAGTACAGTAAATTTTTTAGAATGCTCTTGGTATGTCGCTAACATGTGATGATTTAACCGACCTCAATAGACGGCAAAAACGCTAGCCCGCCGCACTTTGACAGAGACGAGGAGCGAGAAGACATACGGGCTGGTGGATTACTAGTGCTAGGTGTTGCACGGAGGCCAAGAAATATGGTGATAGCATGGGTTGGCCACGTACAGTATGATGTAACTACACTGGGCTGCCGTGTTTCGTACTCTTCTGGTCTACTGTGGAGATAATTGGTTGATTTTGTATCGCTAAATAATATAAAATATTATGAGTGCAGATGCTCCACCACGAGGTTCCTTGCTCCTTCTCGGTCGTCGGGAATCTATGTTCTTCCACTCTCTTTTTTTTACATGAGCTTTGTTCATCCTTTTGCCAACACGCGGGACATCTAGCATCAAGGTGCACGTGTCATGCAAGAAAATGGAGACAAGTAGTGCGTAAGTGAGTCGTGCACTACGATGGCACCTAGTACTACGTAATATTTTTCCTCCTCGATGGCATGTGAATAGTGCATGTACTCAATGACGGAGCACGGGATGGTAGCCATGGACATGGTCGTCCCTTTTTGGAGAGAGAGTACTAAATACGTATTAAATTTGATGTGTCCCATCAACTCGCAGAACGACGAGAAGCACACATTGAATGATGGAGCACGGGATGGTATCAATGGACATGGTCAACCCTTTTTGGAGACTAATGCACTACTTTTGATGTGTCCGGTTTACTCGCAAACGAGGAGAAGCTTTGCTTACTAGTAGTACACTATCGACTGTAGTACCATCATCATTGTTCGACTTCCGAAAGAGGTGAAGAGCCAAGCGCACGGTCACCTACTCACAGTATAACTGGCCGTGTTTGCACTAATTTTTTAACATAGTACCTGAGTGTATTGCTCAAGTGGTCATCACACGTAAGCCAATCGATTCTCACCCTTCCATGCTCCATTTTGTCTTGCGTTCCTTCCTTCGTCCAGTACGCTGACAAGTGGGCCCAATGCTCATGTATGCCAACGTGGTAGTTAATTATTTTTCAAGAGTCAGCTATCACACCCTTTCGATGCCACGTCAATGTACCCACTAGAAACAAGTTATACTTGTTCGATTCCACCACCTCCCTAGGTGTTTAGAGAGGAATTGGCCTACGCCGCCTACCCACCTATAGAACCACCTCGCACTTAATGTTTATTTGCTAATAATACCATTGCATGCAATGAACTCACCGCATGTCGTGTTTGCTAGTCTCAAGTCATTAAAAGCATGCACACCAACATCTCTTATTGGTTGATATGTCAAGAAACAAGAAATGCGGTAGAAGTTAATGCACCGCGCCTAAGTATTTTGGGATTATTTGGTTTTCGTAAGATGACACCTAGACGGAGGGAGTATTATACTTGAAGGCTACAAGGTTGGCTATAGATGACGTGGCAGTGTCATGTAGCCATCAGCTGGTTATACTATTAACCATGCTCTTATAATACTCCTATATTTAGGAACGGAGGGAGTAGTTGGCATGCATGATACTACCTATAACTAGAAGAACGCCCGTGCGTTGCAACGGGGCCACATTAGCTTTAAGAGTTCAATGTTACGACATTGGCGACCTTTTTTATCATCAAATCCTCACACACACACACACACTCTCCCCCTCCCTCTTCCTCACTCACTCTCTCTCTCTCTCTCTCTCTCTCTCTCTCTCTCTCTCTCTCCGTCGCTA
>NC_041391.1:412140206-412158786 GCF_002162155.2 Triticum dicoccoides | reverse complement strand
CCTATCACACACAAACGCGTGCACAAACACACACAGACACGCACAAACACCCATTTATCTGGATCCTCATCTACTCCACCTCACTACTTACATCTTGCATCTCTCTCTCTCTCTCTCTCTCTCTCTCTCTCTCTCTCTCTCTAACACACACATACCCGCCAATAAGACTTACTCAATTGGCAATAATGTGTGGACTTGTGGTGAGCTTGACTGAACTAATGGATAGTGTGATATATTCCCCAATCATTTAGCAATGAAATTTCAGAAATGGGAAAATTATGTAACACCTCAAGTCGTTAGCTACAGTGACCTCCCCCTAATGATGCCATGTCATCAGGCTTGCTAAGCCAAACTGCCACTTGCTAAAAATCAAAGCCCAACTCAAATTTGAAATAAAGTCAAATAAATTATTTCGTCAAACAGTAAAACTAAAATGTTCACCATATTCTATAAATTCCACTGATCTTTGACATGTTGAGCCCAACATTATTTGACCCAAAAAATAAATCTTGTCAAATTAATAAGAGGTCCAACAGTAGTTAAAATAACCAATTAAATATAAACCTAATTTTATGTATTTCCTTTTGGCCCCAAACTTTTTGTGCCACCTAAAAATATTGTGCTCGAATTGTGTGCATCGTTTCACAATTAACAAAATCCATTTAGTTGATATAATAATAAATAGAAAACAGTGTTCAAAAGGAGAAACGGATTAGAATACATTAAAAACCAAAAGGACGATGAAAAGGGGGATTCCCCCTACCTCCGGGCCTTGCCACCGAACCGGCCCAGTGGTCCAGTCCCTACACGGTCGCCTTCTCCTGTTCCCCGAGCCCGTCGCTACAGAGCTGGGCTCCCGCCCGACCACCTCGCCGGCATCGAAGGGGAATGGATAAGGGTGACGCCCTGCCTCCCCTGCCCCCATGGCCTCACTCCTCCTCGACGCCCCCTCCCAGATCCACTTATCCTCCTCGCTCGCTCGATCCCGGTGATCTGGACGAAGTCAGATGCCACGGCCACCATGATCGACCCCGTCCAAACGGCCACTGCCCTCCCTACTGGCTAGGAGCTTGTCAAGGAGCTCTGAATGCCTCCGCTACTTCGTCTGTGCCAACGAGATCAAGTCCAGCACCCCCAGATCGACGTCGTTGCCTTCTTCCTCAACCTTCGGCCACCGCGACATTGTCGTTCGATCCGCACTGCCCCAAGCTCCCTTGTCTTCCCCTAGGGTGCCATTGACACCATTGATCTCCTCTTGCCTTTCCCTAGTTTCCCCTCTCGTTTTCTCTCGTTAGGTATTTCACTGTGGCCGAGAACCGCCGTCTGCCATGGCCATTGCAGGGGTAGCCACTAAGCTCCCCGGATTGACCCCGTGGCACATGCCCGCAACTATGCGCGCTCATGCCCAAGCCTTCAGCTCTACTTCCGCGCCAGCGGGGCCACTCCCTCTCTGGCTCTCCATGCCCACGCACGTGCCACACCGCGTCCGTCGCACCCGTTGTTGCCATCACGCTCGCCACAGCCACCGCACCACTATGCCCCGCGCGACGCACACCCTGGCCGCGCATCACACTCTCGCTGGTTGTGGTCGCCCTGTCTGCTGCCACCTATCCCTTTGCTCGCCCCGCTATCGCGCCCCTACCTCGCGCCGCCTCCTATCGCGGGCATCTTCTGCCGGCCGCCCCCTCAGCCACGCCGGCTGCATCTCTGCCCTCCACCGTCGGCCGCTCGCCTCGCCTGTTGTGTGCTTCTTCCTGCTGCTATGCGCTGCTCTACCACTGGTACGCTGTTGCGCCATGCCCTCGACACCGCCGTGGACAAACGTGGCGGAGGGATTGTCAATGGAGTACGAGGAGGAGGTGGCGGAGAAGGTGTGGAGAGGCAAGAGGTCTAGGGTGGCATCAGCTGGCTGTGGTGGAGGTGATTATGCAATAAGGAGCCGGAGCGGAAGGAGAGGTCACAATTGGAAAGAATCGCAAAAAAATCATAACCCGGAGATCTCATTCCAAAAAATGCTAATATTGATGGAGGGGTGATTTTCTTCAATAGGTGGAAAACATAGGAAATATTGGATGTTATCAAGGAAAGGTAAAAATTTGGGAAAGTTAGGATTTTGAACTGATTTCTATGCAAATGGGGTTTTATTGTTTGGTAACATGATATCAGTACCTGCCCGTTTTTGACATGTCTGATTAGGAAAGTTTGCAAATGTTAAAAACTATTTATTGGGAGGAAAGTTTGTGACGTGTCTGTTATTTGTTTCCTAAAACAAATTTCACTAATGAGAGAAATCGATTGATTTAGATAAGTTAGGAAAGTTAGATTCAAATCTATTATTTGTTTCTTAAAAATTTGTTATTTGTTTCCTAAGACAAATTGAACCACTAAAAGGAATCGATTGATATGAATAATTTAAGGAAGTTAGATCCGTGATTTGCTATACGTTAGGAAAGTCCTGGTTGTAATAAAGAGTGGAGAGAAAAATAAACCGATGGACCAGGATGGGAGGGGTGGTGGGAGGAGAGACGAAAAAAAACAGCGAAAATAAACCATGGAGACTATTCACCAACTACTCCATTAGGGGTAGAGATAATCCCGTTACAACCAGCCTGGTAGAATTAAAATACCTAATCTAAATGGTCGCCGCCCGATCTCTTTGTCCTCCTCCAGCATCCGGCAGAAGAAGAATCAAGCAAGACACCGGTTTTATTCGCCGGCGTCGCCTCGATGGTGGCCTTCATGGGATCCAATTGGCGGCGGCCTCCCGTGTTATACTTTTCCTCGATGATGGAGGCAGGTGGGGACGTGTTGCCCATCACCTCGTCCACATCCGTGCAGCAGCATCACCTTGTTGACATCCGCGACGGCTTCTTTCTCTGCCTGCATGTCGCGGTTTGCTACCTCTTGAGCACTACGTTGGATTTCCCTGAAGAGGAGAGGATGATGCAGCAAAGTAGCGTAAGTATTTCCTCAGTTTTTGAGAACCAAGGTATCAATCCAGTAGGAGACCACGCACAAGTCCCTCGTACCTACACAAAACGATAGCAACTCGCAACCAACGCTTAGGGGTTGTCAATCCCTTCACGGTCACTTACGAGAGTGAGATCTGATAGAGATAATATTTTTGGTATTTTTGATAGATAGATGCAAAGTAAAAAGTAAAGGCAAGATAAAAACAAAGCAAGTAAATAAAGTGATATAGATTGATATGATGAGAATAGACCCGGGGGCCATAGGTTTCACTAGTGGCTTCTCTCAAGAGCATAAGTATTCTATGGTGGGTGAACAAATTACTGTTGAGCAATTGACAGAATTGAGCATAGTTATGAGTATATCTAGGCAATGATCATGTATATAGGCATCACGTCCAAAACAAGTAGATCGAAACGATTATGCATCTACTACTATTACTCCCCTCATCGACCGCTATCCAGCATGCATCTAGAGTATTAAGTAAAAACAGAGTAACGCCGTAAGCAACATGACATGATGTAGAGGGATAAATTCATGCAATATGATAAAAACCCCATCTTGTTATCCTCCATGGCAACAATACAATACGTGCCTTGCAACTCTTTCTGTCACTGAGTAAGGACACCGCAAGATTGAACCCAAAGCTAAGCACTTCTCTCATTGCAAGAACTACCAATATAGTTGGCCAAACCAAAAAGGATAATTCGAAGAGACTTGCAAAGATAACTCAATCATACATAAAAGAACTCAGAGAAGAATCAAATATTTTCCATAGATAATACTGGATCATAAACCCACAATTCATCGGTCTCAAAAAACACACCGCAAAAAGAAGATTACATTGAATAGATCTCCACGAGAGAGGGGGAGAACATTGTATTGAGATCCAAAAAGAGAGAAGAAGCCATCTAGCTACTAGCTATGGACCTGAAGGTCTGAAGTGAACTACTCACACTTCATCGGAGGGGCTATGGTGATGATGTAGAAGCCCTCCGTGGTGGATGCCCCCTCTGGCGAAGCTCCAGAACATGCCCCAAGATGGGATCTCGGGGATACAAAAGGTTGCAGTGGTGGAATTAGGTTTTTGGCTCCTTGTTCTAATCGTTCGGGGATACGTAGGTATATATAGGAGGAAGGAGTACGTCGGTGGAGCTCCGAGGGGCCCACGAGGTAGGGGGGCACGCCCTCCACCCTCGTGACCTCCTCGGGCACTGCTTGGAGTAGGGTCCAAGTCTCCTAGGTCACGTTCGGTTGGAAAATCACGATCCCGAAGGTTTCATTCCGTTTGGACTCCGTTTGATATTCTGTTTCTTCAAAATACTGCAAAAGGCAAAAAACAGCAATTCTGGGCTGGGCCTCCGGTTAATAGGTTAGTCCCAAAAGTAATATAAAAGTGGAAAATAAAGCTCAATATAGTCCAAAACAGTAGATAAAGTAGCATGGAGCAATCAAAAATTATAGATACGTTGGAGACGTATCAGGCATCCCCAAGCTTAATTCCTTCTCGTCCTCGAGTAGGTAAATGATAAAAAAGAATTTATGATGCGGAGTGATACTTTGGGATAATTTCAATATAAATCTTCTTAATTGTGATAGGAATATTCAAATCCAAAAGATTCAAGACAAAAGTTCATATTGACACGGAAATAATAATACTTCAAGCATACTAATCAAAGCAATCATGTCTTCTCAAAATAACATGGCCAAAGAAAGTTCATCCCTACAAAATGATATGGTTAGGCTATGCTTCATTTTCGTCACACAAAGATGTTCCCAACTTCTATACCCCCGATGAAAAGCCAAGCAATTGTTTCATACTTAAATAATCTCAAACTTTTTCAACTTTCACGCAATACATGAGCGCGAGCCGTGGATATAGCACTATGGGTGGAATAGAATATGATGATGGGGATTGTGTGGAGAATACAAAAAAGGAGAAGGTCTCACATCGACGAGGCTAATCAACGGGCTATGGAGATGCCCATCAATTGATGTCAACATGAGGAGTAGGGATTGCCATGCAATGGATGCACTAGAGCTATGAATGCTCAACAAAAGAAAACTAGTGGGTGTGCATCCAACTCGCTTGCTCACGAAGACCTAGGGCATTTTGAGGAAGCCCATCATTGGAATATACAAGCCAAGTTCTATAATGAAAATTTCCCACTAGTATAAAGACAACTTACGAGACTCACTAACATGAAGATCATGGTGCTACTTTGAAGCACAATATATGAGACTCACTACATGAAAATCAAGGTGCTACTTTGAAGCACAAGTGTGGTAAAAGGATAGTAGCATTGTCCCTTCTCTTTTTCTCTCATTTTTTTTGTTTGGGCCTTTCTCTTCTCTTTTTTTATGGCCTCTTTTTTTTCGTCCGGAGTCTCATCCCGACTTATGGGGGAATCATAGTCTCCATCAACCTTTCCTCACTTGGGACAATGCTCTAATAATGATGATCATCACACTTTTATTTTTCTTACAACTCAACAACTACAACTTGATACTTAGAACAAAGGATGACTCTATATGAATGCCTCCGGCGGTGTACCGGGATGATGCAATGAATCAAGAGTGACACGTATGGAAAATAATGCATGGTGGCTTTGCCACAAAACCGATGTCAACTACCTGATCATGCAATGGCAATATGACAAAAGTAATGTATGTCATGATGATGATGATGGAAGTTGCATGGCAATATATCTCGGAATGGCTATGGAAATGCCATGATAGGTAGGTATGGTGGCTGTTTTGAGGAAGATATAAGGAGGTTTATGTGTGATAGAGTATATCATATCACTGGGTTTGGATGCACCGGCGAAGTTTGCACCAACTCTCAAGGTGAGAAAGGGCAATGCACGGTACCGAAGAGGCTAGCAAAGGTGGAAAGTTGAGAGTGCGTATAATCCATGGACTCAACATTAGTCAAAAGAACTCATATACTTATTGCAAACATTTAGAAGCCTTCAAATAATTCAAGTACTACGCGCATGCTCCTAGGGGGATAGATTGGTAGGAAAATACCATCGCTCATCCCCGACCGCCACTCATAAGGATGCACAAGCCAGGTACACTTCATGTTTCAAATTTGTTACACAACTTTACCCATACGTGCATGCTACGGGACTTGCAACTTCAACACAAGTATTTCTCAAATTCACAATTATCAACTAGAATGACTTTGATATTATTACCTCCATATCTCAAAACAATTATCAAGCACCAAACTTATATTTAGTATTCAATTTACTCAAAATAAAGTTTCACATGTCTAGAACACTAAGTATATTAACATTAAACGAATTACCATGCTATTAATGACTCTCAAAATAACCTAAGTGAAGCATGAGAGATCAATAGTTTCTTTAAAACAAATCCACCACCGTGCTCTAAAATATCTAAGTGAAGTACTAGAGCAAAAATTATCACGCTCAAAAGATATAAGTGAAGCACTATGAGCAAAACTATCAAGCTCAAAAGATATAAGTGAAGCACATAGAGTATTCTAAAAAATTCCAATTCATGTATGGCTCTCTCAAAAGGTGTGTACAGCAAGGATGATTGTGGTAAACTAACAAGCAAATACACAAATAATACAAGACGCTCCAAGCAAAACACATATCATGTTGGTGAATAAAAATATAGCTCCAAGTAAATTACCGATGGAAGTGGACGAAAGAGGGGATGCCTTCCAGGGCATCCCCAAGCTTTGACTTTTTGGTGTCCTTGGATTATCTTGGGGGTGCCATGGGAATCCCCAAGCTTAGGCTCTTGCCACTCCTTGTTCCATAATCCATCAAAATAATTCACCCAAAACTTGAAAACTTCACAACACAAAACTCAACAGAAATCTCGTGAGCTCCGTTAGAGAAAGAAAACAAAAGACTACTTCAAGGTACTGTAATGAACTCATTCTTTATTTATATTGGTGTTATACCTACTTTATTCCAAATTCTCTATGGTTTACAAACTATTTTACTAGCCATAGATTCATCAAAATAAGCAAACAACACACGTAAGACAGAATTTGTCAAAAACAGAACAGTCTGTAGAAATCTGTAACTAACGCAAATTTCTGGAACTCTAAAAATTCTACCAAAATAGGAAGTCCTGGACAATTTGTTTATTGAACAGCATCAAAAATAAGCAACGCAAAATCACGTTCCTGTGATTTATCATAACTAAATTCGTGCGTGCAAAGTTTCTGTTTTTCAGCAGATTCAAATCAACTATCATCGTAGGTTATCCTATAGGTCCTACTTGGCACAAACACTAATTAAAACATAAAACCACATCCAAACAGAAGGTAGATGGATTATTTATTCCTAAACAGAAGCAAAAACAAAAAACACAAAATAAAATTGGGTTGCCTCCCAACAAGCGCTATCGTTTAACGCCCCTAGCTAGGCATAAAAGCAAGGATAGATCTAGGTATTGCCATTTTTAATTTTCAGTTTTTTAGCGGAGTCATGTTCGGATCCGGGGGGTTCTTCCCGCTTCCCGTCATACTCGGAAAATTTTAGATCTAAAGAATCCAACCGCTTATTACAAAGGGTAATCAACATATTCATACGGTTAAGATTTCCGCTAATATTTTTAAGAGGCTCAAGAGACTTCTATAAAATCTTTGATACTTCGCAAATCTTTTCAAACACTTGGGTTTCTTCCTGGGTAGGATGAGATCCTCCCTTTTGGGGTGGTGTTCCCACTATTCCTTCTATAATTTCATGCGCAATACTGTAGTCAATCTCA
Source organism: Triticum dicoccoides (assembly GCF_002162155.2). Classification (NCBI taxonomy): domain Eukaryota; kingdom Viridiplantae; phylum Streptophyta; class Magnoliopsida; order Poales; family Poaceae; genus Triticum; species Triticum dicoccoides. The sequence goes on along the minus strand of NC_041391.1, from coordinate 412,151,058 downwards.
ATAAAATTTCCCTTAGCCATGCAATCCAAGAGTTGTCTATACGTCATATTTAACCCAACATAAAAATTCCGAAGAAGGATTCTATAGTTCACCTCTAGGGTGCACTTATGATAAGATTCCATCATCCTATACCAAGCATCTTTTAAGTTTTCTCCTTGCCTTTGCTTGAAGTGAAGAACTTCAAACTCGGGAGACATAGGAGTGGATAACGAACTAGTCATGATGACAAGCAAACTAACACACGAGCAAACAGAAAGACAAAGGGGAAAAGGCAAACGGGAAAGAGAGGAGGAGATTGGGAAAGAGAGGGCAAATAAAACGGCAAGGGTGAAGTGGGGGAGAGGAAAACGAGAGGCAAATGGCAAATAATGTAATGCAAGAGATATGGATTGCGATGGGTACTTGGTATAGTTGACTTGCTTGCGTGAGCCTCCTCGGCAACGGAGCCAGAAATTCTTCTTGCTACCTCTTGAGCACTGCGTTGGATTTCCCTGAAGAGGAGAGGACGATGCAGCAAAGTAGCGTAAGTATTTCCCTCAGTTTTTGAGAACCAAGGTATCAATCCAGTAGGAGACCACGCACAAGTCCCTCGTACCTACACAAAATGATAGCAACTCGCAACCAACGCTTAGGGGTTGTCAATCCCTTCACGGTCACTTACGAGAGTGAGATCTGATAGAGATAATATTTTTGGTATTTTTGATAGATAGATGCAAAGTAAAAAGTAAAGGCAAGATAAAAACAAAGCAAGTAAATAAAGTGATATAGATTGATATGATGAGAATAGACCCGGGGGCCATAGGTTTCACTAGTGGCTTCTCTCAAGAGCATAAGTATTCTACGGTGGGTGAACAAATTATTGTTGAGCAATTGATAGAATTGAGCATAATTATGAGTATATCTAGGCAATGATCATGTATATAGGCATCACGTCCAAAACAAGTAGATCGAAACGATTCTGCATCTACTACTATTACTCCACTCATCGACCGCTATCCAGCATGCATCTAGAGTATTAAGTAAAAACAAAGTAATGTCGTAAGCAAGATGACATGATGTAGAGGGATAAATTCATGCAATATGATAAAAAAAACATCTTGTTATCCTCGATGGCAACAATACAATACGTGCCTTGCAACTCTTTCTGTCACTGAGTAAGGACACCACAAGATTGAACCCAGAGCTAAGCACTTCTCTCATTGCAAGAACTACCAATCTAGTTGGCCAAACCAAAAAGGATAATTCGAAGAGACTTGCAAAGATAACTCAATCATACATAAAAGAATTCAGAGAAGAATCAAATATTTTCCATAGATAATACTGGATCATAAACCCACAATTCATTGGTCTCAACAAACACACCGCAAAAAGAAAATTACGTTGAATAGATCTCCACGAGAGAGGGGGAGAACATTGTATTGAGATCCAAAAAGAGAGAAAAGGCCATCTAGCTACTAGCTATGGACCCGAAGGTCTAAAGTAAACTACTCACACTTCATCGGAGGGGCTATGGTGATGATGTAGAAGCCCTCCATGGTGGATGCCCCCTCCGGCGGAGCTCCGGAACAGGCCCCAAGATGGGATCTCGTGGATACAGAAGGTTGCGGCGGTGGAATTAGGTTTTTGGCTCCTTGTTCTGATTGTTCGGGGATACGTAGGTATATATAGGAGGAAGGAGTATGTCGGTGGAGTTCCAAGGGGCCCATGAGGTAGGGGCGCGCCCAGGGGGGTGCGCCCTCCACCCTCGTGACCTCCTCGGGCACTGCTTGGAGTAGGGTCCAAGTCTCCTGGGCCACGTTCGGTTGGGAAATCATGATCCCGAAGGTTTCATTCCGTTTGGACTCCGTTTGATATTCTGTTTCTTCGAAATACTGAAAAAGGCAAAAAAACAGCAATTCTGGGCTGGGCCTCCGGTTAATAGGTTAGTCCCAAAAGTAATATAGAAGTGGAAAATAAAGCCCAATATAGTCCAAAACAGTAGATAAAGTAGCATGGAGCAATCAAAAATTATAGATACGTTGGAGACGTATCACGGTTACGCGCGCGTCGATGGTGGATGGCGAAGTGGTAGACACTGGAGGCGCTGTACGACGCGGCAGCGTCGAGGGCAGCGACGATGCCCATGTCGTCGTGCTCCCCAACAAGCCGGCGTGGAGCAAGTCGGCACTCTTCCTCGAGCTGTATTGGAGAGGCTAGCTGCGGAACCACACACTGGCTTAGTGCGGCAACTGCCTCCGACATGCTAGGCGAGGTAGGTGGAGAAGCGAGCTGCCAGGCTCCGCGGGCCACCCAGACGGCTTTTATGCCGGAGAACTGCTCTTCCTGCTCGTCGGATGCCGTCGAAAGAGTGGACAAAATGGTGGAAGGAGGAGCTTGGCCGGCGCCCTACTCCTGAACGGACGTGTGTGGCCGGAGTTGGTTTCTCGCATTCCACGTGGGTATCTATATTTATACTATCTTCTTCTTCTTCTATTCTTCTATTTCTATATATAGTGTACCAATTTCAAGTAGGACTAAGAACATCAATCATAACCGTTGATCTTCTAGATCCAACGGCCAATATAAGTAGGATTCGCATGAACAGTACACTGCTGCTACCTCACATGTGTTCTAGAACAATCGTGTATGCTTTCTATAAAAATGAAGCCCATAACTAGCTCCAATGGGCTGTGTTGCCACATGACCACCAGCTAGTTTGATTGATCACAGTCGAGATGGTTTAGTAGGAGAATGTGGATATTTCTCAAAAAAAAGAACACGTGGAAAAAGTGAAGCAACGTGCAGTTCTTCTTAAATGAATGTAGAGTTTTATGGCATGAATACTACTTCCCGCTTTTACAATATTGAACTAATATCAGCATTTATACATCACTATAATTTCTTTTTCTTTGAATCTATTAACACATATATTACTTCTTTTCCCTTTTACCAAAATCACTCTGTTATATTAAGACGTGCCTTGCACGTGTATACATACTAGTAAATGTAGGTTTTTGAATGCGGTGAGGAGGCGGGTACAGCTAGGAGTGCAGCGGGCGGCGCCCTGGGCCGGCGTGCCGCTTCAAATGGCGGACGCAGTGAGAGGTCGCGTCTGCCCTGACCCCCTTGATCGTGGACCTTGACGGTGTACGTCACCATGTCTCCAGATCTGAGATGCCACGTGTACCAGATGAATGACTCTAAGCTCGACCACCGTGATGCAAGAGGAGCGAGCCGAGGAACACTATTGGAGACACCCCCCCCATAATTTTCCACGCCATCATTTGAGTCCTAGAAGATCTCTCCCACATCATCATTAGGCATGCAGCCGCCTTCATAGACAACGTGCGCAAAAGGAGTAGACGCGACTGGGGACGCACCATGTCGTGGGCACACCATACGTGCTCGTGTGCATGCAGCGTGCGTGCTTTTCCATCGGTGCTAGATCTAAGGCCGAGGCTGCGGTCCTCTTCGTCTGCGGCTAGTCATTGAGCAACGACGGCAAAGAGGTGCTGCAAGAGATGCGTACACGCTGTTGTGTGCGAGCTTCGCCGTAGCACGATGAACCGGACGTTGCCGCAGATGGTGCATGCCTCCATGCAGATGCGTGTCTGCGCATGCATGTGTTATTCACGTGCATTCCACGGCCGAGTGTGTGTGCATGCATGTGTTGTGTCCGTGCGTTGTGTGCTCCATGTTGTGCGCGTTTGTGCATGATTTGGATCGGCATGAGTTAGTGCGTCGGCGTGTGTACATGTGTGGCTACATGCGTCCTGTACATGCGTGGCTTCTTGCGTGGTTATCAATACTTCCTCCGTCTCGGTTTATAAGACATGCGTGTCGTTCTAGGTTGACAATTTAACTAGCTAAATAGGTACCATATTGGATGAAAAACATATGTTGAGAAACTACATCCACTTAAGAATCTAATGATATACTTTTGGTGACATATAACTCATATTTAGTTAGTCAAATCCATGACCTAGAACTACGTGCACGCCCTATAAACCGAGACAGAGGGAGTATAAACTAATAAAATATCTTCAACTTAGCATCCTGATGTATCGTCTCTAGTGTTTAGCGAAGAGTTCATGTTCTTTTATTTGTTTATAGGTGGGTTGGCGGCAAGAAACAGGGGAAACGCACAAGATTCCTTGCAGACGCTCCACCACGAGGTTCGTTGCTCCTTCTCGGTCATCAGGAATCTATGTTTTTCCACTCTCTTTTTTTCTACGTGAGCTTTGTTCATCCTTTTGCCAACACGCAAGACATCTAGCATCAAGGTGCACGTGTCATGCAAGAAAATGGAGATAATCAGATAAGCGGTGCGTAAGTGAGTCGTGCACTTTGATGGCACCTACTCCTACTACGCAATTTTTTTTCTCCTCGATGACACGTGAATAGTGCACGTAGTCAACGACAGAGCACGGGATTGAAGCCATGACATGGTCAGCCCTTTTTTGGAGAGAGTATGTACTAAATAACTTTGATGTGTCCCGTCAACTTGCGGAACGACAAGAAACTTGCTTACTACGCCTTCTCCCTTGCCAACGCATATGCGGTGGCTCTCAGCACGAGGAGAAACTTTTGCTTACAAGCGGTGGACATGCAGCAGTTCATTTGATGTCAGATTGCCAGAAGTACTACTGTAGTACCACCATTATTGTTCGACTTCCGGAAGAGGCGAAGAGCCAAGCACAAGGCTAGCCATAGTGGGAGTAACATAAGTAGGAGTACCTCCTTTTTTATTCTAGAAACAACCACATGCGAATATTGGATGGTAGCAGCACAGCAACTGAATCAAAAATCAAAACCTTCCTGCCCGGCGCCAGCTGAGCCTGCCGCTCCACATTGATGGCAAGTCAGGGCAACACGACCTCTCACTGCTTCCGCCGTTGAAGTGGCGTGCCGACCGAGGGCACCGCCCGCTGCACGCCCGACATTTCAGACTACACATACTTTGTGAGACAAAAGGTGGGGCTATTATTAATGATATAGTATTATACTAAAGGGACTAACTATTGTAAGTAGGCAACTTATTAGGTTGGTTCTAGATGATGTGTCAACTTCTTATAGCCAGATGCTGGCTATACTATTAACCATGCTCTAAGTGTGGTGTGATTCGGAAAATTTATTAAGTCATTAATTAATAATTAATGGATGCCTTAATTACTCAGCTATTACTGATTCTTTTTGATAGTGGGGCTATTATTGACTTGGACGTGGGGTCTGGGCCAAAGGCCTACTATTATGTACTTGGTCTTACTCGCACGACCGACCTGACAGGCTCTACCCTAGCTGCCGCTGTATCATATGGTTTCGCACCATTCCAGATCTTAGCGCCGCCATGCAATTCTTTTCCATCCCTCTTTCTGGCGTGCACCATGAGAAGGGACAGCAGTCCTCCGAACCGCGCCTTTCGTGATCCTGTACGGGAGAGGGGCGATCAGGTTTTTGGGGAGCACACTCATGTGACTGCTGCCAGTGACGACTTCCTCAATGACAGCCTTTTCCCCCCACCTCGGTAACCTCTTCATCAACGACATGAGTGACAACATCAACCACAGCGGTTCTACTCCCGCTGTACAGTATGTGATTCTGTCCTCCTGGTTTAGTCTGCATCATTACTTTGATCTTTGCAATTGTCGTCATGATCTATTTACTCTTGATACGGATTACATCTCATAGTAAATTGCTCATATATTCAACAATCCAATCCAAAAACCTGATTATAGGCAATTCACTCCGAGTGGTTTAGCTGCGCTTTTGAAGCCTCATACTTTTAAGGGGGTGCAATATAAAAGGTGGCACACAAGAGCAGTATATTGGTTTCAGATCATGTACTGCTATGACGCCACTAAGGGTAAGCCTGAGGGCAATCTTAATCCTACACAGCAGGAAGCTTTTGAGAACATGGATACCCTCTTTAAAGCCGCCCTACTGAGTGTTCTTGACGATTCCATTGTGGATTCATATATGTCGTTTGATAGCGGCAAAGACATGTGGGTTGCGCTCGAGGCCACGTTTGGGGCCTCGGGTGCTGGCAACGAGTTGTACGTCATGGAGCAATTATGTGACTACAAGATGACTGATGAGCGCTCTGTTGTTCAGTAGAAACATGAGATACAATCACTCGCTAAGGAACTTGAGTACTTCAAGTGTGTGTTGCCGGACAAATTTGTTGTTGGGACCATCATTGCCCAGCTTCCACCTTTGTGGAACAATTTTGCTACTTCTTTGAAAAATAAAAGACATGAGTTTTCCGTTTCGGATCTCATTAGCACTCTTCATTTTGAAGAGAAGGCGAGAGCAAAAGACACACATGCTTGGGTCGCTGAGGGAGCTTCTAGTGCCCACATGGTACACGAGAAGAACTTCTAGCCCAAGCAGCCCCAAAACAACAAGAACAAATCTCAGAGGAAAGGCAAGTTTGATGCAAAGTACAAGCCGTCACATTCTACCAACTTCAAGAAGAATTCTCATAACGGGAAGGGATACAAACCTCAATTTCGGTAGCACCGCACAAAACTTATATGGTGCATGCCTCCATGCAGATGCGTGTCTGCGCATGCATGTGTTATTCACGTGCATTCCACGGCCGAGTGTGTGTGCATGCATGTGTTGTGTCCGTGCGTTGTGTGCTCCATGCTGTGCGCGTTTGTGCATGATTTGGATCGGCATGAGTTAGTGCGTCGGCGTGTGTACATGTGTGGCTACATGCGTCCTGTACATGCGTGGCTTCTTGCGTGGTTATCAATACTTCCTCCGTCTCGGTTTATAAGACATGCGTGTCGTTCTAGGTTGACAATTTAACTAGCTAAATAGGTACCATATTGGATGAAAAATATATGTTGAGAAACTACATCCACTTAAGAATCTAATGATATACTTTTGGTGACATATAACTCATATTTAGTTAGTCAAATCGATGACCTAGAACAACGTGCACGCCCTATAAACCGATACAGAGGGAGTATAAACTAATAAAATATCTTCAACTTAGCATGCTGATGTATCGCCTCTGGTGTTTAGCGAAGAGTTCATGTTCTTTTATTTGTTTATAGGTGGGTAGGCGGCAAGAAACAGGGGAAACGCACAAGATTCCTTGCAGACGCTCCACCACGAGGTTCGTTGCTCCTTCCCGGTCATCAGGAATCTATGTTCTTCCACTCTCTTTTTTTCTACGTGAGCTTTGTTCATCCTTTTGCCAACATGCAAGACATCTAGCATCAAGGTGCACGTGTCATGCAAGAAAATGGAGATAATCAGAGAAGCGGTGCGTAAGTGAGTCGTGCACTTTGATGGCACCTACTCCTACTACGCAATTTTTTTTCTCCTCGATGGCACGTGAATAGTGCACGTAGTCAACGACAGAGCACGGGATTGAAGCCGTGACATGGTCAGCCCTTTTTTGGAGAGAGTACATACTAAATAACTTTGATGTGTCCCGTCAACTTGCAGAACGACAAGAAGCTTGCTTACTACGCCTTCTCCCTTGCTAACGCATATGCGGTGGCTCTCAGCATGAGGAGAAACTTTTGCTTACAAGCGGTGGACATGCAGCAGTTCATTTGATGTCAGATTGCCAGAAGTACTACTGTAGTACCACCATTATTGTTCGACTTCCGGAAGAGGCGAAGAGCCAAGAACAAGGCTAGACATAGTGGGAGTAACATAAGTAGGAGTACCTCCTTTTTTATTCTAGAAACAACCACACGCGAATATTGGACGGTAGCAGCACAGCAACTGAATCAAAAATCAAAACCTTCCCGCCCGGCGCCAGCTGAGCCCGCCGCTCCACATTAATGGCAAGTCAGGGCAACACGACCTCTCACTGCTTCCGCCGTTGAAGTGGCGTGCCGACCGAGGGCACCGCCCGCTGCACGCCCGGCATTTCAGACTACACATACTTTGTGAGACAAAAGGTGGGGCTATTATTAATGATATAGTATTATACTAAAGGGACTAACTATTGTAAGTAGGACTTATTAGGTTGGTTCTAGAGGATGTGTCAACTTCTTATAGCCAGATGCTGGCTATACTATTAACCATGCTCTAAGTGTTGTGTGATTCGGAAAATTTATTAAGTCATTAATTAATAATTAATGGATGCCTTAATTACTCAGCTGTTACTGATTCTTTTTGATAGTGGGGCTATTATTGACTTGGACGTGGGGTCTGGGCCAAAGGCCTACTATTATGTACTTGGTCTTACTCGCACGACCGACCTGACAGGCTCTACCCTAGCTGCCGCTGTATCATATGGTTTCGCACCATTCTAGATCTTAGCGCCGCCATGCAATTCTTTTCCATCCCTCCTTCTGGCGTGCACCATGAGAAGGGACAACAGTCCTCCGAACCGCGCCTTTCGTGATCCTGTACGGGAGAGGGGCGATCAGGTTTTTGGGGAGCATACTCATGTGACTGCTGCCAGTGACGACTTCCTCAATGACAGCCTTTTCCCCCGACCTCGGTTACCTCTTCATCAACGACATGAGTGACAACATCAACCACAGCGGTTCTGCTCCCGTTGTACAGTATGTGATTCTGTCCTCCTGGTTTAGTCTGCATCATTACTTTGATCTTTGCAATTGTCGTCATGATCTATTTACTGTTGATACGGATTACATCTCATAGTAAATTGCTCATATATTCAACAATCCAATCCAAAAACCTGATTATAGGCAATTTACTCCGAGTGGTTTAGCTGCGCTTTTGAAGCCGCATACTTTTAACGGGGTGCAATATAAAAGGTGGCGCACAAGAGTAGTATATTGGTTTCAGATCATGTACTGCTATGACGCCACTAAGGGTAAGCCTGAGGGCAATCTTAATCCTACACAGCAGGAAGCTTTTGAGAACATGGATACCCTCTTTAAAGCCGCCCTACTGAGTGTTCTTGACGATTCCATTGTGGATTCATATATGTCATTTGATAGCAGCAAAGACATGTGGGTTGCGCGCGAGGCCACGTTTGGGGCCTCGGGTGCTGGCAATGAGTTGTACGTCATGGAGCAATTTTGTGACTACAAGATGACTGATGAGCCTCTGTTGTTCAGTAGACTCATGAGATACAATCACTCGCTAAGGAACTTGAGTACTTCAAGTGTGTGTTGCCAGACAAATTTGTTGTTGGGACCATCATTGCCCAGCTTCCACCTTTGTGGAACAATTTTGCTACTTCTTTGAAAAATAAAAGACATGAGTTTTCCGTTTCGGATCTCATTAGCACTCTTCATTTTGAAGAGAAGGCGAGAGCAAAAGACACACGTGCTTGGGTCACTGAGGGAGCTTCTAGTGCCCACATGGTACACGAGAAGAACTTCTAGCCCAAGCAGCCCCAAAACAACAAGAACAAATCTCAGAGGAAAGGCAAGTTTGATGCAAAGTACAAGCCGTCACATTCTACCAACTTCAAGAAGAATTCTCATAACGGGAAGGGATACAAACCTCAATTTCGGTAGCACCGCACAAAACTTATATGGTTACATCTACCTGCTGTCAGCTAACCTCCTGATGCTCCAGGTATTCCTACATTCGTAACTAGGAACAATCACCACCACAAGATGAAATAAGCTTATTCGGACGTTGACTTGTTGATTGTAGTGCGGAACGATCCTGTCATGTGTGGAGTAGCAAACAAGCAGTGTAGCCGAAGGTGGAAATCAACCAAGGACTTATGAAATTATATATAATCTTCCTGGCAGGTCAGTATCCCCTTCGTCTAGATGATCATGTTTTGTCATGCCGAGCTATTGATATGTGCTATTGTTTTGCAACACCGTTTAAGTATAGCTATAGTTTTCCTATATTTTCGGATTCAAGACAATCAAGATGATTTCATGGGAACTGCACAATATGGACTCAAGTTGAGTCATCTCTATTGCCTCATGTGTTTGCTGCAAATGTGTCAGCATCAATTGCAAGATGAGGCAGCTAGCTAGCTGTGGATTTGCCAACATGCTCAAAGTGCTCGCAACATTGAGAAGAAACAAGCATGCCCAGGAAATTAACGGGTGCGCAGGAAGGCCCGTTGCTCAGAGAAGTATCGACCAATTTTCTTTATTTCCACACCTTCTCACGGCTTTGTATTGGTTATAGTATGGTGAATCATTGATATGCATAAACATGCTGAACTTTTGTTCTTCTGAATGTTAGTATGCATACTGTATATTCTGAATCTTAGTTTAATGTAAATCTTGACTAGCTTGTGAACCTTCACGATCTAGTAAGTATATTGTAGGCCTGTTATTTGACACCTCACTTTGCCGCGCGACGCGACCAGTGTGAGTGTCTGCATCCAGTACCGCATCCTCTAATTTGGTGGATGCCAAGTTGAAAAAGGTTACAGATGAGTAGCCATAAGCTGGAGGCGTCTCTTTTTTCTTTCAAATGGACAATAAGCTGGAGCGTGTCTCAGGCTGCCTCTAGCATAAGGCCCTCCAGTACGAAACACGGGCAGCCGACTAGGCTGATACAAAATCATATCCATCTTAAAGCCCATTTGTTTTTGTTTTTTGCGAGGAGAAGCCCATATTTCTTGAAGAGGGGGCGATCCCAGGAAAACCCTCCTTCCTCCTCGCTTCCACTTACGCTTCCGTCTCGCCCCAATTCCCCCCGCTCCCCATCTTCCTCACTCTTCCAAAAAAACGCTCACCTTCTTCCTCACTCGTATAGAAAATGCCTGCTCCTCTTCTTCCACTCGTACAAAAAAAAACCAGCCCTCCTTCTTCCCCACTCGCACTGCCAGTAGGCTCGTCTTTGGCTACTCTGCTCAAACTCATGAGCTCGGCGTGACGCCCGCAAAGAAAATGGAGTCGGCTGGCCCTAGCACCAAGAAGATGAGGCTCCCGCCAACGGCGACGCCAGTTGT
>NC_041391.1:412113223-412139644 GCF_002162155.2 Triticum dicoccoides | reverse complement strand
ACCGGTAGAATCTCTCGTGGATCACATCAGCGAGCTCCCGGACGTCACCCTTGAGGAGATCATCTCGATTCTCCCCACCAAGGATTGCTGCCGCACACAAGTATTCTCAACTCGGTGGCACCCTCTATGACGCACCGCGCCCCTCAATCTCGATTGTCGCCAGATATCTGTCCTTCCTGAATTTGATCTCCTCAGTGCCATCGTCTCCTCTCACCAGCAGCACCCCATTCAACGCCTCTACATCCCGACATGCTACCTGCTGTCCATACCCGGCATGATGGACACTTGGCTGACATCCCCTGAATTCGGAAAACTCTAGCAGTTTGAGTTCTACCATTACCACGGAAGTTTCATACCACGAACATACCAAGAATTCGTGCCCACACCACCGTTGTCCATCTCGCGGTTTTCCTCCTCTCTCCATACCGCCACCTTCGCCCGGTGCCATCTACCAAACGATCTGGTACAAATGCTTCGACTCCCACTGCTAAAAAAACTTTCGCTTATGGTGGTTTATCTGTCGGAGGCCTCATGGCACAACATCATCCACTCCAGTTGCCCTGCCCTGGAGCGCTTGCTGATTGTTTTGGGAATAGAAATCGTTATCAATTGTCTCCAAATAAAGTCGCCTCACCATAAAAGCATTGGAATTTGTTTTGAAGGACAGCAGCTCATCATCGAAGATGCCCCTTCACTTGAAAGGTTGCTCCTTGATAATTGTTATAAACCTTCGCAAATAACTGTTGTCTCTGTGCCCAAACTAGAGACCTTGGGTGTAATTCGTGATCCGATTAATCATCACAAGAAGTTGGTGTTTGGCTCCTCACTTTTTCAGGTACCATATATTATCATCTACACATTTGTAATCATAAGCTGCATTTTTCATTTGTGCGCATAAGTTTTATATCATCTTGGAGTGCACTTTGGGTACTAATATTATGTTATATGCTCAATGAAGAGTTCGTCCATGGATAGCCTATCAATGCTGCCGGATTCTGTCAAGATCTTATATATCAGAATGTATAGTTATGATCTGAACATAATTATTGGCTTGTTGCGATGCTTTCGGTCTCTGGAAATTTATATATGGAGGTGATGATTTCATGCACATTGAAAGACTGTATATATTGTACTAGAATTAACCTCTCAGCTGTTGCTCTTTCGACATACTCTTTTTTCAGACCTTAACTGTTTTCAAATCTTCATGTCTACTTAGGTACTGCAAGCACATGGACAAAAACGTATAACCAATCGGTGGCGTAATAAGCACCAGGATTTTATCATTTCTCATGACATTCGTTTGAGGACTATAACAATGGAAGGATATGCATCCAACCAGGCAAACGGAAGCTTTGTCACATTCTTCCTGTTGAATGTGAGGTTACTATTGTCCCTGAGGCTTAAGTTTTACCGCAAGAGACTTCTCACGGATGAACACGTTGAAGAGCAAAAAAAAGAAGTTTCAGGTGGACAAATGGGCTTCTAAACGTGCTCGGCTTCTATTTACAACAAGTTGTAGTCTTCATGCAATAAATTTTTATGCACAGGATGTTGATTTTATGGTCAAACTGATCCATTTGTTTGTGACTGCGAAAAAGAGTGGTTGGGTTAGATATTATTGCCATGTTCAATCTGGGTTTTGTCTAAAATTTTGATGAACAATTAATCCTGGGGCTTTTTGTACCATTTGTAAGCTTGAGTTGCATGTTGTTGCCATTGTACTCCCCTCCACCTGCCACTACACTGCTGCATCTTCCACGACTGTTGTTCCTTCCCGTCCGAGGCCTCGCCGTCGATCTCCGCCTTGGTTCGCTCGCTGTGCCCGCCTCCGTCTGTCGTTGTCAACATGGTCAACAACCAAGAGGAATCATGAGATGACTATACGTGGAGAGGCTGACAGTAGGGACCCACCAGGGTCATTGCATTACGCAAGCAGGTGCCTCATTATTACAAGCCAAAAAAATATTTCCTCCTAATTCCTCACTGCTAGAAAATCACTTAAATGTCTTACAAGGTCAAATGACCCCTGAAATTTTCCAAAATTTGACATGACAGTTGTATTAGTATTATAAAATTTCTCGTTCATTTAAAACACCATCCGTTGCCACTTTACTCCAAATTTGTCTTTCACAGCTAACAAAAAATATGTACAACATCAAACACAGTTGTTTTCTAAGAACCATTTGCGACGAAAATATCTGAGTCTATTTAAGTCTCCCTCCTTAAGCTTCACCGGCTCATCTGCTCTAGTGCCAGCAACCCCCAAATCCACGAATCCCAATCCCCATTCCCGCACCCCCTTCTTGCAAAGATGACGCAGTGGAAACGCTTCGTGAAGGCCCGTACGATGGGTGCGTCCCCCCGAGCGCCACCACCTGCGCCAAGAGCGTGGCCGCCTACGCCGAGAGTGTCGCCGCATCCGCATTAAGCGCGGTCGCTTCCGCTGAGAGGCTGTCTGTGGCAGCCGACAGGGCAGCCGCGGTAGCCGAGACAGCTGCAGCTGCTACTACGACGGCGGCTGCAAACGCCGATAGTGCTCGAGCTGCCATCCGTGCCACAGATGTCGCCCTGGCACGGGTCCAGGCCATCCACGCCAAGATCGAGGATGCGCACGCCAAGATATTCCTGGCCACCTCGGGCTCCAGCATGCAACCCATGTCTGAAAAGGCGGCGATGGCCATGGAGCACCTGCTTCCTCATGAGGTTGCCGAGCAGGAGCTGGAGATGCAGGAGGCGGCAGAGATCGAGGAGCACCGAGAGAAGGATTGAGCATGGCTGAGGTCGAGGTAGAGAAGAGTCTGTCCATCGAGGAATCGGCGGTGGAGTACCAACGCGAGCTCTGGCGCAGCCACTACTACGAGTACTACAACCTTGAGGACGGCGCCGAGGACGAGGACGCGGTCGACTTCAGCAAGGGGGAAGCGGAGTCCACCAACGGCGGCATGCCGCCGAGAAAAGTCATCGACATCTCATCTCACACCGGCGATGCATAGGCCGGCGCGACAGCGGATTTGTTAAAATTACACAACGAGCGGATAACACCAGGGACCTAGCACCTCGCCCAGTTGTTTTTTTAGTTTCAAAGACGGAGCTCAACTGCGCGCTGTGCGGGGGCTGTGGCCCGTCTAGCCCACGCCCGCTTTTATTTAAGCACATGACGAGCCCAGTTGATATCGTTTTTCTTTCTCAAAATGGCTAGCCCAGTTCTTTTTTTTTGGAGAACACCAAAACCGAGGCCTACTTGCTTTTCTTAGCCCTGTTGGGCAGCAAATCTTTCAAGACGAGGAGGGAGGGATGTAAAGTAGTAAGAAATGGGCTTCCCTAAAAAATGGGCTATAATTTTTAAGAAATGGACTGTAAATTTTTAAACCAAAGCCAACCAGCAATTACATTAAAATATCATTTTTTGTTCTGGATTTCTCTACTCTCTACTCTTATAAAAACCAAAGCCAACAGGCAATTACATTAAAAGATCGTCTTTTCTCCTGCAAGATAAACTACTCGTACAAATGCATCTTCATGTTCCGTGCAACACACGGGCATCTTGTTAATTAAGATTTTAAATTTCATTCATTTTTTTGCGGAGAATTGTTTTTTGAATTTTATTTTGACACAACTTTTTTCAAATTATTTTTAACGCGACTCGAAATTTCAAGATTAAAAGAGTTCAGACCCCACAGAGATATGACAATTTTCATTGAATTTTTTAGCAGTGCCCAGAATATATGGTCTGTAATGCTAATAAAAAGAATATGGGCTTCAACCCTTAAGAATTAGCAAATGGGATGTAGATTATTGGAAATAATGGCAAATGGGTCGTATGTTGTTTTCCACAGATTTGGAGGCTGACTTCTGGGCCTACTAGGTTGACGATGACATTGTCCTAAATTTTTTTGACGCGTACGCAAGGCTTTGTCAACTTAGTCAACACAGAGCAATGATTGTTGGATTTCCATCCAACGGCCGACGTGCTTCTTAAATCTCTGATCTTCCTGCTCCAGCCGCCCAAACCAGCACCGGTAGGACTGCCTGCTCCCTCCTCCCATGGGCTGGATGTGCGGCCGCCAAGCCATCCCTTTACCCACCTGCACATCCTGTTATCTTCCGGCAACGTCAGCCTCACCCCGCAGCCGACCAGTCAGCGGTCGTACACCCCTCAGCGTGGGCATCTACTGTGGTGGCTTTGCCGGCTCCGGGTTGTTCCCTTCCTGGGCCTCACCCTCATCCACCGCGTTTGTTCTCTCGGCGCGGCGAGGTCAACATGGTCAACAAACAACAGCCATCGGAAGAGGCTGACAGTAGGGGTCCACACAAGGAAATGCCTCCTTATTACGCACAAAATAATGATTCCTCCACCTGACAACTGGGACACATCGGAAGGGCCTTTGTATTTCTTGAAAAAAACGTTCCCCCCACTGTCAGCTCGGACCAACCAGCTATATTTTCGCACACAAGGAAGCGCCTCCTTATTACGCACAAAAAAATGAATACTCCCCCTGCTAGCTGGGACCCACCATTGTGGGAGGCTGACTTGTGGGCCTACTAAGATGACGGGGACGGAGGGCTTTGTCAACTTAGTCAATATGAATGATTCTAGATCCAGTGACCGTACGATGTCCAGCCAACGGTCGTAGTGCTTCTTCAACCTCTGGTCTTCTTGCTCCAGCCGCCCAAACAAGTGTCGGCCTGCCGCTGGCTCCTGCCTCCCGTGTCCGGCCGTGCTACCACCGCTGGCCATGCCATCCCTCTATACACACCCACACCTCCTGTGATTCTCCAGCGACGGCAGCCTCACACCATAGCCGAAGCAGTCAACCCACGTACTCCCCTCCATGTGGGCATCCACTGTCGTGTCTTCCCCGGCTCTGCGTCATCCCCTTCCTAGGCCTCGCCGTCGTCCACCGCCCTATTGCTCTCGGTGCGGCGTGGTCAACATGGTCAACGAACAACTTCGATCAGAAGAGTATTGTACGTGGAGAGGCGGACAGCTGGGTCCACGGCCGCAGCAAGGAAGTGCCTCCTTATTATGTGAAAAATAATGATTCCTCCACCTGACAGCAGGGACTGATACATCTCCAACGTATCTACTTTTCCAAACACGCTTGCCCAAGTTTTGGACTCTAACTTGCCTGATTTGAATGGAACTAACCCGGACTGACGCTGTTTTCAGTATAATTGCCATGGTGTTATTTTTGTGCAGAAATAAAAGTTCTCGGAATGACCTGAAACTTCACGGAGAATATTTTTGGAATAAATAAAAACTGCTGGCGAAAGAATCAACACCATGGGGCCCATGTGACACCCCAAAAATTTTGACCTTGTTTTATTAATTAAAACTTTGCCAGGAAATTAAAACTTTTATTTTCTCGGCTCCTTTTTTTATTTTTGAACCTTTTTCTCCCTTGCTATTATGGAGTTTTCCCCAAAGTGAAAACTTTTCAAATATGTTATTGGACTTGTTTAACTTCTCAAGAAAAACTTTTCTTTTATTAGTAGAACTAATTACATAATTAATTTGCTTGATCTTTATTTTCTTGAAAAATGGTTTTTCCAAGGTTATATAGCCATATTTGAACTACAACCATTTGATAAATTCACTAAAAATTCCAACCAAAATTTTGGAGATGTCAGGTGATGTTTTCAAATCACTTTTATGCAAAAATATCTTTTATTCATGAAATATTTTAAGCTCTACACCCAATTTTCTTCTCTGGTCCAGTGGGAAATTTTGCACTACAACTCATTTAAATACTTCTTTCTAGCCTCCACCAAAATTATGGGATGCTGGTAGTAGCTTATGATTCAACTTTATGCAAAAATCTAGTGATGTTCTTTGAAAAATTTGAGTGAATCATCCTCATCTTCATTCTAGTGCAACTTGGTGATTTGTACTGCAACCACCTTCTAACTTGCTCCTTTACCCTTGAGCTTTCTCCTGCTTGTAGTGCACCTTGCCAAACCCTTAAGTCCAGGAGAGTGGACCCATGGGATGACTCTAAGTGCTTGCAATCATGCCCTCTTCTTTCTGTCAAAAACTGAAGTTTTGCAAAACTTGCACTAACAAGTTTCTCCTTTTAACAAACTAACTTCACCACCCTCTCATGCATCCAAGGAGACACTGATCTGGAGAATTTGGCCACTCCAAGAAAAGCGTAGGTACATGTGGCATTTTGTCAAACACCCTGCATGCATAGCCAGATTTGGCATGATTTCAAGTTTACATTGTGAACTTGAGCCCCTGACCTATCCACCATGTCCCTTGATCCCCTTGCTAACCCCAAACTAGTCCTGTTACTTGCCAGCCCCGCTCAAGCACTCTAGGCTACCTTGGCATTTCGTCGAACACATCGCGGGCGTGCTCTGTGCGCGCCCAGAGCGTGCGTTTGGCACGCACGTGCGGCCGAGTCACCGCGTCTCGCCTCGCACCCGTTCTGGCCCTTGGCCAACCGCAGCCAGCACGCCACGTATCCCCTGCACCGCCACGCCACCCCGACCACCCCTGGCACCCCACAGCACCACCATCAGGACGGCCGTGGCGGCTAGCTGACGGCCGCATGCAGGCCTCGGCCGTGCCGGCGCCGCCCGAGCCACCCTTGCTCGCCAGCTCGCCCTGGAGTAGTGCCCCGCTCGTCCGCTAGCTCCTGCCGCCATCCTCAGCCCCGCCATGTCCCCTGCTGCTACAGAACGTCGGTCGTCGGCGATCTTATCCCCATCGCTGCAGAATAGATCTCGTCGCGCTATATAAGAAGCACCCGAGCTCGTCCAGGCGTCGCGTAGCCTCTCTCACTCCCTCACCGACCCACCCATAGCAGTAGGAAGACCAGGGAGCTGTCTTCTTCCTCTCCGGCAACTCCTGCCGCCGCCACTGCCCCAGTCATTCCGGCGCCACCAGAGCCTCCCCCTCTCCACTCTCTCCACCAGAAGCTCTCTCTTCCTCCCGTGAACCCTTCCCCTGCTCGATTTTGATCGGGAACCACCGCAGCCCCAAAACCACTTTGCTCCCGAAGCCTCCCCCGCCGCGAAGCTCACCGCCGGCAGCTCACTCCGTCCCCGCCGACCCAACGACTACCGGTAGGACCGCCCCGGTCTTGCCGATCCATCCCGACCCTCTGGAGCCCGCGGGGAGCCGCCGTTCGCCGGTGTTGATCGCCGTTGCCTCGCCTCCGTTCGGGCAGAGGAAGAGGAGGGAGAGATGGACTGGTCAAACCTGACCAGTGGGCCAGGCGGGCCCACTGTCAATGACTCACGCGCCGTCCACGCTGGAGTAAGTGGAAGCGTAGATTCCAAATTACGTCTTCGACGTGTACCGTTTCCTTTTTAAAAAAACAGGTTTTGACCACAACTTTGACTGCCTATAACTTTTTAATTATAACTCCAAATGAATTAATTCTTTTTCCTACATCTCTCAAATTATGTCTAGTTTATTTTAAGGTTTATTTCAAAAAAATTCAAACAACTTTTTTTGTGCTGTTTTGAGATTGTGTGTTAATTCCAATATTTTCAAAATAGGATTTTGGAGAGAGGCAGAAAACTTTCAAAGTTTTGGAGAGCACCCCCCACCTCTCCACACCTTGAAGGCAAGCATTCTGAACCCCAGCATAATATATTTGGTGTGTTCGTTGACACATTTATAACACCACCTCATTTCGGGAACTTGTTATTTATGTGATATGATCATTTGCATGGATGCATATTGGTGATTTCCTTGCTGTTGGAAACGAATATCCTTGTGATGGTAATCATCCTCATGTGCCTTGCATGCATGTCGGAAAGGAATCCGGGAAAGCCTCTGCCTTGGGTAGGCGTGAGCTTGTCACCGGTCTCCGTCGGGACGGTTATGTCCGATATGGCATAGTAAGGTATAATGAGCGGTGATTCTGATGGTTGAAATATATTTGTTATACTTGTCATCCAGGAAATTATAAACCTCCCGAGTCGACCGTAGATCGAGTCTTGTTCCAGTAACCCCACACTTGTTTCGTGCTACCACTTGTCCCTGCCACAGGTAGGGTACGGTTCAGTAATTTGTCAACCCCTTTCTAGCACACACCGTACAGAGGGGCCGGGATGAGGGTACCAAGGCCATGGATTAAAGCCAATCATCCAGTCAGGGGGCATGGGTGTTTCGGTTGTAGCCGAGGGGGTAGCTTCCCCAGTTTTGCGCGCGGTATAAATTTTGTGATCCCATGCTAATCGAGGTTGTAGCCTCCCCACTTAGAGTTTTTGCTTAACAGTGTCGTGGGTGATTCTAGATATCGGTAAGTTAAGCTGGTGTGTGCAAGTCAGGTGTGTTTTCATTTAAAAGACCGTAGACGAAATTAGTCTTGATTGACTAAAGGAATCCGTTACTCGTGGGTAAAGAGTACACCCTCTGCAGAGATTAAACCTATTCGAATAGCCATGTCCATGGTTAAGGACTACAGTCTGGGTTGGGTCAAGTGTCGGTCTTAGTGTCGGTCTTCGGAGGAGAAACTACTAAACCAGAACGTGGATCATGACTGATGACTTGTGATAATTATGTTATGTTTATTATGGACTAACCCATCATATTATTTGAATTATTGAGTATCCCTGGGACGGTTCTACCTCCTGGATATTCAATGTGATTATTCATTTTATAAGCCCTTTATGTGGTGTCGCTGAGACGCCCGATTGTGGCATTGCTTGTCATTTACTTTCGATATAAGCCCTTTCTGCGATGTCGCTCAGACGTCCGACTGTGGCACACTTGTCATTTATTTTGATATAAGCCCTTTCTGCGATGTCGCTCAGACGTCCGACTGTGGCACGCTTGTTATTTATTTTGATATAAGCCCTTTCTGCGATGTCGCTCCGACGTCCGACTGTGGCACGCATGTCATTTACTCTTCGATATAAGCCCTTTATGTGGTGTCGCACAGACGCCCGACTGCGCCATTTTATTTCCATTCCATTATTGCTTATTCGTGTTGCATATAAATAACCTACTTGCACGCATCAGCAAATTTTATTTTATGACTGACGATGTGATCATAGAATATTTCAGCGCATGATTATCAATTATATTATCCCAGTGTTCATAATGTTGGCGAGTACATTCAAAGTACTCACTGGCTTGTCCTTGGCTATTGTCTTGGCCAGATTTGTTGCTTGGAGAGGAGCCACGCGATGACAGCCACGGAACCTAAGCAACCATGATAGCAGCCTCGTGAAGATAGGAGTTAACCTGGTCAGTTGTTCCTGTTGGGAAATGGAGTCCCATAGACACCTATGATCCACAGAACGCTTCCGCCATCAACCTCTAGAAAGCACTTGTTGTACTCGTAGGCCAGAATGGTCTTGTACTACATATTTGTATTTTGCTTGGAATTTCTGTATCAATTTGGTGGCTCATCCGCTAACAGTAATCCTGGGGCTGGTGAGCACAACGGCCATTTTCTGGAAATTAATACCCGGAAAACCGGTCGTGACAGCCCACACCCTGTCCACGAGGGTGGAGGGCGCGCCCCTGCCTCGTGGGCCCCCTAAGGCTCCATCGACCTCAACTCCAACTCTATATATTCACGTTCGGGGAGAAAAAATCAGAGAGAAGGATTCATCACATTTTACAATACGAAGCCGCCGCCAAGCCCTAATCTCCCCCGGAAGTGCTGATCTGGAGTCCGTTCGGGGCTCTGGGAGGGGAATCCGTCGCTATCGTCATCATCAACCTTCCTCCATCACTAATTTCATGATGCTCACCGCCGTGCGTGAGTAATTCCATCATAGGCTTGCTAGATGGTGATGGGTTGGATGAGATTTACCATGTAATCAAGTTAGTTTTGTTAGGGTTTGATCCCTAGTATCCATCATGTTCTGAGATTGATGTTGCTATGACTTTGTTATGCTTAATGCTTGTCACTAGGGCCCAAGTGCCATGATTTCATATCTGAACCTATTATGTTTTCATGAATTTATATGTGAGTTCTTGATCCTATCTTGCAAGTCAATAGTCACCTACTATGTGTTATGATCCGGTAACCCCGAAGTGACAATAATCAGGACCACTCCCGGTGATGACCGTAGTTTGAGAAGTTCATGTATTCACTAAGTGTTAATGCTTTGGTCCGGTACTCTATTAAAAGGAGGCCTTAATATCCCTTAGTTTCCACTAGGACCCCACTGCCATGGGAGGGTAGGACAAATGATGTCATGCAAGTTCTTTTCCATAAGCACGTATGACTATATTCTGAATACATGCCTATGTTACATTGATGAACTGGAGCTAGTTCTGTGGCACCCTATGTTATAACTGTTGCATGAGGAATCGCGTCTGACATAATTATCCATCATTGATCCATTGCCTACGAGCTTTTCACATATTGATCTTTGCTTAGTTACTTTACCATTGCCACTGTTACGATTACTACAAAATTGATACTATTACTTTTGCCACTGTTACAGTTACTTCCATACTACTTTGCTACTAAATACTCTGCTGCAGATATTAAGTTTTCCAGGTGTGGTTAAATTGACAACTCAACTGCTAATACTTGAGAATATTCTTTGGCTCAGTGTGTTGAATCAATAAATTTGGGTTGAATACTCTACCCTCGAAAACTGTTGCAATCCCCTATACTTGTGGGTTATCAAGACTATTTTCTGGCGCTGTTGCCAGGGAGCATAGCTCTATTCTTTGAGTCACTTGGGATTTATATCTGCTAATCACTATGAGGAACTTGAAAGACGAAAAAACCAAGATTTATCCCACAACTACGAGGGGAGGTAAGGAACTGCCATCTAGCTTTGCTCTTGATTCATCTTCTGTTACGAGTAAATTTGTGACACCTACCCCTGCTATTGATTCTGATAGGTCGCATGTTATTGTTGATACCACTTCTGCTTTGCATGATACTTCTGATGAAACTACTTCTATGCTTAATGATACTGTGCCACTAGGTGAATTTATTGATGAACAACTTTCTAGGGTAAGAGAGATCGAAATTATTGAAACTAATAATACTGATGAAAGTGATGATGAAGATTCTCCCCCTAGATATGAATTGCCTAATGTACCTGAGGGTTATGTTATGGATGAAGAAACTGTTGGAAATATGCCCTAGAGGCAATAATAAATTAGTTATTATTATATTTCCTTGTTTGTATTGATAGGAAATTCAGATACATGTGTGGATACATAGACAACACCATGTCCCTAGTAAGCCTCTAGTTGACTAGCTCATTGATCAATAGATGGTCATGTTTCCTGACCATGGACATTGGATGTCGTTGATAACGGGATCACATCATTAGGAGAATGATGTGATGGACAAGACCCAATCCTAAGCCTAGCACAAGATCATGTAGTTCGTATGCTAAAGCTTTTCCAATGTCAAGTATCATTTCCTTAGACCATGAGATTGTGCAACTCCCGGATACCATAGGAGTGCTTTGGGTGTGCCAAACGTCACAACGTAACTGGGTGGCTATAAAGGTACACTACGGGTATCTCTGAAAGTGTCTGTTGGGTTGGCACGAATCGAGATTGGGATTTGTCACTCCGTGTAAACGGAGAGGTATCTCTGGGCCCACTCGGTAGGACATCATCATAATGTGCACAATGTGACCAAGGGGTTGATCACGGGATGATGTGTTACGGAACGAGTAAAGAGACTTGCCGGTAACGAGATTGAACAAGGTATCGGTATACCGACGATCGAATCTCGGGCAAGTACCATACCGCTAGACAAAGGGAATTGTATACGGGATTGATTGAGTCCTTGACATCGTGGTTCATCCGATGAGATCATCGTGGAACATGTGGGAGCCAACATGGGTATCCAGATCCCGCTGTTGGTTATTGACCGGAGAACGTCTCGGTCATGTCTACATGTCTCCCGAACCCGTAGGGTCTACACACTTAAGGTTCGATGACGCTAGGGTTATATAGGAAGCTTGTATGTGGTTACCGAATGTTGTTCGGAGTTCCGGATGAGATCCCGGACATCACGAGGAGTTCCGGAATGGTCCGGAGGTAAAGATTTATATATAGGAAGTCATGTTTCGGCCATCGGGACAAGTTTCGGGGTCATCGGTATTGTACTGGGACCACCGGAAGGGTCCCGGGGGCCCACCGGGTGGGGCCACCTGCCCCGGGGGGCCACATGGGCTGTAGGGGGTGCGCCTTGGCCTACATGGGCCAAGGGCACCAGCCCCAAGAGGCCCATGCGCCTAAGGAACCCTAGAGGGAAGAGTCCTCAAAGGGGAAGGCACCTCCGAGGTGCCTTGGGGAGGATGGACTCCTCCCCCCCTCTTGGCCGCACCCCTTTCTTGGAGTAAGGGGCAAGGCTGCGCCTCCCCCCTCTCCCCTGCCCCTATATATAGTGGAGGGGAGGGAGGGCATCCATACCTGAGCCCTTGGCGCCTCCCTCCCTCCCGTGACACCTCCTCCTCTCCCGTAGGTGCTTGGCGAAGCCCTGCAGGATTGCCACGCTCCTCCATCACCACCATGCCGTTGTGCTGCTGCTGGATGGAGTCTTCCTCAACCTCTCCCTATCTCCTTGCTGGATCAAGGCGTGGGAGACATCGTCGAGCTGTACGTGTGTTGAACGCGGAGGTGCCGTCCGTTCGGCACTAGGATCATCGGTGATCTGAATCACGACGAGTACGACTCCATCAACCCCGTTCACTTGAACGCTTCCGCTTAGCGATCTACAAGGGTATGTAGATGCACTCCCCTTTCTACTCGTTGCTGGTCTCTCCATAGATAGATCTTGGTGACACGTAGGAAAATTTTGAATTTCTGCTACGTTCCCCAACAGTGGCATCATGAGCTAGGTCTATGCGTAGTTTCTATGTACGAGTAGAACACAAAGTAGTTGTGGTCGTTGATTTTGTTCAATATGCTTGCCGTTACTAGTCTTATCTTGATTCAGCGGCATCGTGGGATGAAGCGGCCCGGACCGACCTTACACGTACTCTTACGTGAGACAGGTTCCACCGACTGACATGCACTAGTTGCATAAGGTGGCTGGCGCGTGTCTGTCTCTCCCACTTTAGTCGGATCGGATTCGATGAACAGGGTCCTTATGAAGGGTAAATAGCAATTGGCATATCACGTTGTGGTCTTTGCGTAGGTAAGAAACGTTCTTGCTAGAAACCCATAGCAGCCACGTAAAACATGCAAACAACAATTAGAGGACGTCTAACTTGTTTTTGCAGGGTATGCTATGTGATGTGATATGGCCAAAAGGATGTGATGAATGATATATGTGATGTATGAGATTGATCATGTTCTTGTAATAGGAATCACGACTTGCATGTCGATGAGTATGACAACCGGCAGGAGCCATAGGAGTTGTCTTTATTTATTTATGACCTGCGTGTCAACATAAACGTCATGTAATTACTTTACTTTATTGCTAACCGTTAGCTGTAGTAGTAGAAGTAATAGTTGGCGAGGCAACTTCATGAAGACACGATGATGGAGATCATGATGATGGAGATCATGGTGTCATGCCAGTGACGATGATGATCATGGAGCCCCGAAGATGGAGATCAAAAGGAGCAAAGTGATGATGGCCATATCATGTCACTATTTGATTGCATGTGATGTTTATCATGTTTATACATCTTATTTGCTTAGAATGACGGTAGTAAATAAGATGATCCCTTACAACAATTTCAAGAAGTGTTCTCCCCTAACTGTGCACCGTTGCGACAGTTCGTGTTTCGAAGCACCACGTGATGATCGGGTGTTAGATTCTAACGTTCACATACAACGGGTGTAAGACAGATTTACACACGCGAAACACTTAGGGTTAACTTGACGAGCCTAGCATGTACAGACATGGACTCGGAACACGGAGACCGAAAGGTCGAACATGGGTCGTATAGAAGATACGATCAACATGAAGATGTTCACCGATGATGACTAGTCCGTCTCACGTGATGATCGGACACGGCCTAGTTTGACTCGGATCATGTAATCACTTAGATGACTAGAGGGATGTCTATCTGAGTGGGAGTTCATAAGATGAACTTAATTATCCTGAACATAGCCAAAAGGATTTTGCAAATTATGTCGTAGCTCACGCTATAGTTCTACTGTTTAGATATGTTCCTAGAGAAAAATTAGTTGAAAGTTGATAGTAGCAATTATGCGGACTAGGTCCGTAAATTGAGGATTGTCCTCATTGCTTCATAGAAGGCTTATGTCCTTAATGCACCGCTCAGTGTGCTGAACCCCGAACGTCGTTTGTGGATGTTTCGAACATCGAACATACACGTTTTGATAACTACGTGATAGTTCAGTTAAATGGTTTAAGTAGAGGCACCAAAGACGTTTTCGAAACGTCACGGAACATATGAGATGTTTCGAGGGCTGAAATTGGGATTTCAGGCTCGTGCCCACGTCAAGAGGTATAAGACCTCCGGCGATTATTCTTAGCCTGCAAACTAAGGGAGAAAAACTCAATCGTTGAGCTTGTGCTCAAATTGTCTGAGTGCAACAATCACTTGAATCGAGTGGGAGTTGATCTTCCAAATGAGATAGTGATGTTTCTCCAAAGTCATTGCCACCAAGCTGCTAGAGCTTCGTGATGAACTATAACATATCAGGGATAGATATGATGATCCTTGAGGTATTCGCGATGTTTGACACCGCGAAAGTAGAAATCAAGAAGGAGCATCAATTGTTGATGGTTGTGAAACCACTAGTTTCAAGAAGGGCAAGGGCAAGAAGGGATACTTCATGAAACGGCAATTCAGCTGCTGCTCTAGTGAAGAAACCCGAGGTTGAATCCAAACCCGAGACTAAGTGCTTCTGTGATAAGGGGAATAGCCGCTGGAGCAGAATTACCCTAGATACTTGGTAGATAAGAAGGCTGGCAAGGTCGATAGAAGTATATTGGATGTACATTATGTTAATGTGTACTTTACTAGTACTCCTAGTAGCACCAGGGTATTAGATACCGGTTCAGTTGCTAAGTGTTAGTAACTCGAAATAAAAGCTACGAAATAAACGGAGACTAGCTAAAGGTGAGCTGACGATATGTGTTGGAAGTGTTTCCAATGTTGATATGATCAAGCATCGCACGCTCCCTCTACCATCGAGATTGGTGTTTGCGTTGAGCATAGACATGATTGGATTATGTCTATCGCAATACGGTTATTCATTTAAGGAGAATAATGGTTACTCTGTTTATTTGAATAATACCTTCAATGGTCTTACACCTAAAATGAATGGTTTATTGAATCTCGATCGTGGTGATACACATGTTAATGCCAAAAAGATAGTAATGATAGTACCACCTACTTGTGGCACTGCCACGTAAGTCATATCGGTATAAAACGCATGAAGAAGCTCCATGTTGATGGATCTTTGGGCTCACTCGTTTTTGAAAAGTTTGAGACATGCGAACCATGTCTGTTGGTGTGTATGCATGAAGAAACTCCATGCAAATGGACCGTTTGAACTCACTTGATTTTGAATCACTTGAGACATGCAAATCATGCCACATGGGCAAGATGACTGAAAGCCTCGGTTTCAGTAAAATGGAACAAGAAAGCAACTTGTTGGAAGTAATACATTTTTTTTGATGTGTGCAGTCCAATGAGTGCTGAGGCATGTAGTGGATATCGTTATATTCTTACTTCACAGATGATTCGAGTAGATGTTGAGTATATTTACTTGATGAATCACGAGTCCGAATTATTGAAAGGTTCAAGTAATTTCAGGGTGAAGTTGAAAGATCGTCGTGACAAGAGGATAAAATATCTATGATATGATCATAGAAATGAATATCTGAATTACGAGTTTGGCACAGAATTAAGACATTGTGGAAATTGTTTCACAACTAATACAGCCTGGAACACCATAGTGTGATGGTGTGTCCGAACATCATAACTGCACCCTATTGGATATGATGCATACCATGATGTCTCTTATCAAATTACCATGATAGTTTATGGGTTAGGCATTAGAGACAACCACATTCACTTTAAATAGGGCACCACGTAATTCCGATGATATGACACCGTATGAACTATGGTTTAGAGAAACCTAAGCTGTCATTTCTTAAAATTTTGGGGCTGCGACGCTTATGTGGAAAAGTTTCAGGCTGATAAGCTCGAACCGAAAGCGGATAAAATGCATCTTCATAGGACACCCAAAACAATTGGGTATACCTCCTAATTCAGACCCGAAAGCAATTTGAATTGTTTCTAGAATTGGGTCCTTTCTCGAGGAAAGGTTTCTCTCGAAAAGTTGAGTGGGAGGATGGTGGAGACTTGATGAGGTTATTGAACCGTCACTTCAACAAGTGTGTAGCAGGGCACAGGAAGTTGTTCCTGTGGCACGTACACCAACTGAAGTGGAAGCTTATGATAGTGATCATGAAACTTCGGATCGAGTCACTACCAAACCTCGTGGGATGACAAGGATGCGTACTACTTCAGAGTGGTATGTAATCCTGTCTTGGAAGTCATGTTGCTAGACAACAATGAACCTACGAGCTATGCAGAAGCGATGGTGGGCCCGGATTCCGATAAATGGCTCGAGGCCATGTAACCCGAGAGAGGATCCATGTATGAAAACAAAGTGTAGACTTTGGAAGAACTACTTGATGGTCGTAAGGCTGTTAGGTACATATGGATTTTGAAAGGAAGACATACAATGATGGTAAGTGTCACCATTGAGAAAGCTCGACTTGTCGTTAAGATGTTTTTCGACAAGTTCAAGGAGTTGACTACGATGAGACTTTCTCACTCGTAGCGATGCTAAGAGTCTGTTGGAATTATATTAGCAATTACTGCATTATTTATGAAATCTTGCAGATAGGATGTCAAAACATTGTTTCCTCGACGATTCTTGAGGAAAGGTTGTATGTGATACAACCGGAAGGTTTTGTCTATCCTGAAATATGCTAATAAGTATGCAAAGCTCCAGCAATCCTTCTGAGGACTGGAGTGAGCATCTCGGAGTTGGAATGTATGCTTTGATGATGATCAAAGATTTTGGGTGTATACAAAGTTTATAAGAAACTTGTATTTCCAAAGAAGTGAGTGGGAGCACTATAGAATTTCTGATGAGTATATATTGTTGACATATTAATGATCAGAAATGACGTAGAATTTCTAGAAAGCATATAGGGTTATTTGGAAAGTGTTTTCAATGGAAAACCTGGATTAAGCTACTTGAGCATTGAGCATCAAGATCTATAAGGATAGATCAAAACGCTTAATGGTACTTTCAAATGAGCACATACCTTGACATGATCTTGAAGGTGTTCAAGATGGATCAGTCAAAGAAGGAGTTCTTGCCTGAGTTGTAAGGTATGAAGTTAAGACTTAAAGCTCGACCACGGCAGAATAGAGAGAAAAGACGAAGGTCGTCCCCTATGCTTAAGACATAGGCTCTACATCTGCTATGCTGTGTACCGCACCTGAAGTGTGCCTTGCCATGAGTCAGTCAAGGGGTACAAGAGTGATCCAAGAATGGATCATAGGACAGCGGTCAAAGTTATCCTTAGTAACTAGTGGACTAAGGAATTTTCTCGATTATGGAGGTGGTAAAAGAGTTCGTCGTAAAGGGTTACGTCGATGCAAGCTTAACACCTATCCGGATAGCTCTGAGTAGAGATACCGGATACATATAATGGAGCAACAATTTAGAAAAGCTCCAAGTAGAACAGTTATTTGGATTAGCTCCAAATAGAACGTGGTAGCTACATCTAGGAGATGACATAGAGATTTGTAAAGCACACACGGATCTGAAAGGTTCGGACCCGTTGACTAAAACCTCTCTCACAAGCAACATGATCAAACCCAGAACTATTTGGGTGTCAGTCACATGACGATGTGACCTGTGAGTGTTAATCACATGGCGATGTGAACTAGATTATTGACTCTAGTGCAAGTGGGAGACTGTTGGAAATATGCCCTAGAGGCAATAATAAATTAGTTATTATTATATTTCCTTGTTCATGATAATCGTTTATTATCCATGCTAGAATTGTATTGATAGGAAACTCAGATACATGTGTGGATACATAGACAACACCATGTCCCTAGTAAGCCTCTAGTTGACTAGCTCGTTGATCAATAGATGGTCATGTTTCCTGACCATGGACATTGGATGTCGTTGATAACGGGATCACATCATTAGGAGAATGATGTGATGGACAAGACCCAATCCTAAGCCTAGCACAAGATCATGTAGTTCGTATGCTAAAGCTTTTCCAATGTCAAGTATCGTTTCCTTAGACCATGAGATTGTGCAACTCCCGGATACCGTAGGAGTGCTTTGGGTGTGCCAAACGTCACAACGTAACTGGGTGGCTATAAAGGTACACTACGGGTATCTCTGAAAGTGTCTGTTGGGTTGGCACGAATCGAGATTGGGATTTGTCACTCCGTGTAAATGGAGAGGTATCTCTGGGCCCACTCGGTAGGACATCATCGTAATGTGCACAATGTGACCAAGGGGTTGATCACGGGATGATGTGTTACGGAACGAGTAAAGAGACTTTCCGGTAACGAGATTGAACAAGTTATCGGTATACCGACGATCGAATCTCGGGCAAGTACCATACCGCTAGACAAAGGGAATGTTATACGGGATTGATTGAGTCCTTGACATCGTGGTTCATCCGATGAGATCATCGTGGAACATGTGGGAGCCAACATGGGTATCCAGATCCCGCTGTTGGTTATTGACCGGAGAACGTCTCGGTCATGTCTACATGTCTCCCGAACCCGTAGGGTCTACACACTTAAGGTTCGATGACGCTAGGGTTATATAGGAAGCTTGTATGTGGTTACCGAATGTTGTTCGGAGTCCCGGATGAGATCCCGGACGTCACGAGGAGTTCCGGAATGGTCCGGAGGTAAAGATTTATATATATGAAGTCCTGTTTCGGCCATCGGGACAAGTTTCGGGGTCATCGGTATTGTACCGGGACCACCGGAAGGGTCCCGGGGGCCCACCGGGTGGGGCCACCTGCCCCGGGGGGCCACATGGGCTGTAGGGGGTGCGCCTTGGCCTACATGGGCCAAGGGCACCAGCCCCAAGAGGCCCATGCGCCTAAGGAACCCTAGAGGGAAGAGTCCTCAAAGGGGAAGGCACCTCCGAGGTGCCTTGGGGAGGATGGACTCCTCCCCCCCTCTTGGCCGCACCCCTTTCTTGGAGTAAGGGGCAAGGCTGCGCCTCCCCCCTCTCCCCTGCCCCTATATATAGTGGAGGGGAGGGAGGGCATCCATACCTGAGCCCTTGGCGCCTCCCTCCCTCCCGTGACACCTCCTCCTCTCCCGTAGGTGCTTGGCGAAGCCCTGCAGGATTGCCACGCTCCTCCATCACCACCACGCCGTTGTGCTGCTGCTGGATGGAGTCTTCCTCAACCTCTCCCTCTCTCCTTGCTGGATCAAGGCGTGGGAGACATCGTCGAGCTGTACGTGTGTTGAACGCGGAGGTGCCGTCCGTTCGGCACTAGGATCATCGGTGATCTGAATCACGACGAGTACGACTCCATCAACCCCGTTCACTTGAACGCTTCCGCTTAGCGATCTACAAGGGTATGTAGATGCACTCCCCTTTCTACTCGTTGCTGGTCTCTCCATAGATAGATCTTGGTGACACATAGGAAAATTTTGAATTTCTGCTACGTTCCCCAACAGAAACTGCTAGAGACTTCTTTGCTTGCAAAGATAGATACGATCTTAAGAAACTGTTAACTAAGCTGAAAGAAAAGACTTTGAATGCTACAATGAAATATGACCCTGCTTTTGCTACTTCACCTATCTGTATTGCTGATAAGGATTATGGTTTCTTTGTCGACCCTGAGTTAATTACTTTGGTTGAATCTGATCCTTTTTATGGCTATGAATCTGAAACTGTTGTGGCACATCTTACCAAATTAAATGATATAGCCACCCTATTCACTCATGAGGAAAAAAATTGTTACTACTATAACCTTAAGTTATTTCCATTTTCATTAAAGGATGATGCTAAAACATGGTTTAATTCTCTTGATCCTGGTTGTGTGCGTAGTCCCCAGGATATGATTTATTACTTCTCTACTAAATATTTTACCGCTCATAAGAAACAAGTTGCCTTAAGGGAAATATATAATTTTGTGCAAATTGAAGAAGAGAGTCTCCCACAAGCCTGGGGGAAGCTTCTCCAATTACTTAATGCTTTGCCTGATCATCCTCTCAAGAAAAATGAAATACTTGATATCTTTTATAATGGACTAATTGATGCTTCCAGAGACCACCTAGATAGTTGTGTTGGTTGTGTTTTCAGGGAAAGAACTGTTAATCAAGCTGAATTGTATTAAAAAATATGTTGAGTAATGATAATAATTGGACACTTCCTGAACCAACTCCTAAACCAACTCCGAAGAAAA
Organism: Triticum dicoccoides; assembly: GCF_002162155.2. Lineage (NCBI taxonomy): Eukaryota > Viridiplantae > Streptophyta > Magnoliopsida > Poales > Poaceae > Triticum > Triticum dicoccoides. Next base: position 412,119,281 of record NC_041391.1, on the reverse strand, counting down.
GGGGTATTCTATTTCTCAGGCCTGATGATATGCAGGAGGTAAAGAAATCTATGAAAGAAAGGGGTATTAAAGCTGAAGATGTTAAGAATTTACCACCTATTGAAGAAATACATGGTCTTGATAACCCGACACAGGTAGTAAAGGTAAATTCTCTCTATAGATTTGATGAAGGTGATACTCCTCGTTATAAGTCTGCTAGCCAATGCTTAGATGAGTTTGATAATTTTATTGTTAAACAAGAAAACTTCAATGCTTATGTTGGTAGACAATTGAAACGTAATGCTTATATGATTGAACACTTGAGTGATTATATGTCTAGAGCTAAGGGTGAACTTAAACTTATTAGTAAACATGCTTATATGGTTACCACTCAACTAGAACTAGTGCTTAAAGCTCAAAATGATTTGCTCAATGAATTAAATAACAAGAAAAATGATAATGTTGTTAGAGCTGTGACTAGAGGGGGTAAAATGACTCAGGAACCCTTGTATCCTGAGGGCCACCCTAAGAGAATTGAGCAAGATTCTCGGAGAACTAATGTTGAGGTACCTAGTTCTTCTAAGAAGAGAAAAAGAAAAATGATAGGACTTTGCATGCTTTTAGTGAACCTGTTGTTGACACACCTGAGAATCCCAATGATATTTCTATTTCTGATGCTGAAACACAATCTGGTAATGAACATGAACCTAGTGATAATGTTAATGATGATGTTCATGTTGATGCTCAACCTAGCAATAATAATGATGTAGAGATTGAACCTGCTGTTGATCTTGATAACCCCAACCAAAGAATCAACGTTATGATAAGAGAGACTTCGTTGCTAGGAACCACGGTAAAGAAAGAGAACCATGGTGTCGGCGTCCTGGATATGGGGGTATCCAGTCCTGCCTGCGTGCGGTGCACCACGTGGCCTCATCGATGGCCTGGTACGGCCCAGCTTCAACACCAACACCGCAAGACCCTCGCGAGGGGCCAAGCCTTGCGAGGCGGACGACGCCAAGACCCCTGAAGGAAGTGGCCTCCTTAGGAGGGCTCCTGAGGGGCGGAGAGTTCTATGCAGCTACCTCATGAGGCTCAGCCGACGTGAGCCATGACGACCAAGGCCAGGCGGGTGCAGAGCGCAGGTTTCCTCTTTGGTGCAAGGGAGACAAGCCACAGGCGCGGAGTCCCGATGAATCGGCCAAAGGTTTTCATTCTGGTGCAACAAGACCAAGACCGCCAGGACGGCAGGATGGAGATCATCACCGAGCCCACCGCAGTGTCACGACCAGAGGCTTTTGGCAGGTGAAGACAACTTTTGCCAGGATAGACTATACTACTTGTCCCCTTTCAAATCCCGCCGTTGTGGAATCCCTTGCCGCTCATATTTGGTAAGAGGACCAAGGCCACTATATATAGGACCTAGCCACCACCATAGAAAGGGACCGAAATCAGAACAAGTAGAGCACCGCGCCAGCTCAAGAACACCTCACCTCCTGAGGTTTGTTCATCCTCTATACTAGTTCATCCATAGCCCCTCGAGGCAATCCACCACACCATACTAGATTAGGGTATTACACCACAATGGTGGCCCGAACCAGTATAAATCTCTGTGTCTTTGTGTCTCTTTGAGCTCGACATGCTAGGCTAGGAGGATCGCGAGTCGGAAGGCTGGGCAGGTTGAGATCTCCGCACGCACCCTAGAGTTCGAACCTCTCAAGGGTTGCCGGATCCCTAAATCCGACATTTGGCACACCAGGTAGGGGTGCATCGGATCTTCCCTTCCGTCGACCAGTCCCCCTCCGCTCCACCGACGCCATGTTTGACGCCCTGAGAGCCCATGTCGAGCACAGGGTCGTCCAGACCTCCTCGACAGCACCCACCGGTGAAGAAGACCTCCACTCTTCCCTGCTCACGGCTCGCGTTCCGCCAGGGGCGACCGCCCGTGGGGGGCGTGCGGTGCAGCCTTCCCCACTGGCACCTCGCCACAGCCGTGCGGCCGCGTGATCTGTGAACTACGCTGCAACAACTGCTCCGCACTCGCACAGGGAACAAGCAAACATGTGGGCAGCGGTCATCGTGGCCCGAGAGCTCCTATGGTGCAGGCTGCTTGAGAGCGGCCGCCACGCCTTGCTGGAACGGGTCGCCGAGCTGCTGGATGCGGCTTGCAGGGGGGCGGCGCCGTTCTGCACCCTCCCCACGTCGCAGGCGGTGGTGGGGGCGCGCGCTCATCCCTGACACAACCGTGTGCCCTCTCCCAGGGGCCACGGAGAGCCCCTCGACGCTGACCAGCCTCGTGGAGCAGCCCGCGCCATCCCGAACATGCCCCCTCGACGCGGGGCTGCTTCAGGCGACACCACCAGGGGCCGCCCGAGAGTACCGGCCCCTGGCCAACAGGACTAGAGGATGGCAGAAGAAGGCGGGAGCGTTAGGCGGCTAGGCGGCGCCTCTGGTGTGAACGGCCCGGAAGCCTACATCCCCGTCGCGATGGATCCAAGGAACGCGCTAGGAGAGGGCCCCAGCCGATCCCCCATGCCAGGCTGGGCGCTGGACATACACAAGGCCGAGCTCTCCTTTGAACCACCACCAAGCCCTGCCGACGTCCCCAACAGCGACAGCCTCTGGGTACAGTTAACACCGTAGGGGGACGCTTACACTGACCATGGATCGTAGTTGAACCAAGACGCAGCGACCACCAGGGCTCTTAGGACGGCGGACCCCCCTCAGAAGCGTGAAGGACATTGGGAGCAACACGGGGGAAGCTTAGCGGCGGGGCCTTCCTTGCCCTGCGCGGAGCAGGATCCTGCTTGGAGGTAGGTTCCCTACCGGGGAAGGCGCCGGCGAGCCCTTCTCCTCGGTGGGGGGCCTACGGTCGCCGAGGACGCCGCCAGCGTCCCCTTGGCCCCTTGGTCTTGTCCTGGTTTCCGGTCTCCCCAATGGTGGTCAGGGGTGGTGCACGGCGGGGTCCTCGTCGGGCGACATGAAGCAAGGCCCCGGCCTATGAAGGTCTCCGCTCGTGACACTCTCACGTAATAATGAGTGGGGTTGTACACGCCCCGGAGTCTCCTGAGTGCCACCCTAGGGCCTCACGGGGGCTCCCACCCACGTCCTAGTGGAAGCACTTAGCTCCTCGCTGGTGAGAATACCGAAGACTGAAGACTGAAGACTAGCTAGGCGCCGGACGCGGCCATCTGCTTTTTGCCTCCTTTTTGTATTTGCTTGCCGACTTTTCGCAGCAGTTTGTATTTCATGTGTTTACAAAAATGGGGGGAGTTTTCTCATTTTGTGTGCTTTCTTTCTTTCAGCTCTTGTGTTCTTTTTGGAAACTCCTGACCGCTACCCTGCCCTCATGAGCCTCACGAGCGGGGGCTGGGTATGGTGTATGCGCTGGTACTGATCGCTCCCCCTGGGGGCTCGAAGGTGCGTTCGCCCCGCGCGCCCACCTCGTCACATTCTAGCAATTGGCTCCTCACGAGGCACTCCACAGCAGGCTAGCAGGACCCTCATGAGGCACAGGGCCTCGCGAGCCCGCAGCAGGCTCGCCTCAGGAGAAGGGCCCCGGCCGCGATGCCAGGCCCCACACAAGACCCCCGAAACCCAAGATAAGTCATAAACAACTACCTTGCTTAGCGACCCACAGCCCTGCGGGGCCCCGCTCCGGATGTCACTTCAAAAGCATATAGCAATCTCGCACATAATAAGGGGCACCCCCTTCCCAAAATGCTCTCACAAGAATATGTTTGAGTTGTTGTTATAACAGGTTAAAGCAAAAGAAACACGGGCCTAGCTGGACGCGCCTTCTTCGTCGCTCCCATCCTCGCTGCTTGTGCTAAAGCTGCCGTCCTCCTCGTCATCACCACTAGCACCAGCTCCTTTGGCGGCGAGCATGGCCGTTTCGTCCTCAGGAGTTAGCTCCTTCACCAGAGCATCCACATGACCATCCACCCACTTGGCAAGCTTGTCTTGGGTGGCCGCAGTCATGGGGGTTAGCACGGTGCCAAAATCAAAGTGGGAGTCAAGGTTCAGGAGGTTGCTGAAGGTGCACGAGAGCGCACGCCCAAGGAGGTCCCGGCTCCTCTCCTCAACAAGCTGGCGAGCTTTTGCGGCCTGATCTTCCAGGCGGGTCACGATGTCAGTAAAGAAGCGGAGATGGCTGGCGTAGTCGTTCTCGTGCAGGTGAGGAGGGCTCTCATCGCAAATGGCACCCAAGGCGTTGTTGGCTCTGATGCATAGACCTTGGAGCATGGAGCCGTGCTCGCACTCCAGTGTCAGGCAGCGGCACTTTTCACTCGAAGCCTTCTCCAGGAGGGAGGCAGTGTCTTCAGCTTGCTTCCAGAGAGAGGATATCTCGACGCAGGCAGAATTCAGGGAAGATTCGTATGAAGCCAGGGCTCCCTGGGCAGCGCTCTCACGCGCTCCACAGCCTGCAGCTCGGTCTTCAGGACGAAGGTCCGGCCCTCAAGCTCAGCCATAAGCAGCTCCAAGTCCAGGTGATGCCTTCCATCCAGCTCAGCGCGTGCCTTCGCCACCCTCTTCTCCACCCCACCTGAACCTGAGCTTCTCGGGCAGCGACAATGTTGTCAGCCACGGCGGCTTGTCGCTCCCTCAACTCCAGCCTCTCCAGCGCCAAGCTATGTTCCACAGCCTCCAGCGTCAAGTCCTCATGGCGCCTTAGGAGCTTCGCTTCGGCAAGGGCCACCTCACCTGGTGAGGAGGCCAGCAGGGCACGACGCTCCTCGACTTTGCGTAGCAGGGCCGCATTTGAAGACAGAAGATCTCGCTCCCACTCCTCAGCCGCCTCGCGACGGTGGTTGGCTGCCTCGGCCTCTTCCATGGCGCGGGCGCAAGCTTCGCGAGAAGCCGCGAGCAAGGCCGCCGCGCGCACTTCAGCTTCATCATGCTGAAGCTTCCCAAGGTTGATGGCCACCTTTAGCCGCTGCCACTCACCTTCCAAACGGCGGTTCTCTGCCTCAAGCCTGGTGTCGACATTGGCAAGCTCCCCACCAAGATGGACCATCGCACGCATCGCTTCACCAAAAAGCCCAAAGCACACCGCGCTGCGCCCACGAGCAAACGTGGCCCCATCGCCGAGATCTTCCCCAGCTCCGAAAGTCGCTCGGGAGGCGCTGGGCGCTCTGCCAGTCGCCGACCGGGAGCCGGCTGGCATAGCCCCACAACTTGAAGATGAAGGCTGCCTAGAGGGCACCCCCAGCCGGCAATGACAAGAGGAAGGGTCACCGGCGCACCCCTCATCTCGCGGGCAGAGTCGCGGGGGGAGAGAACATGGGGCCCGGCTCTGGGGCACCCTCGCGGCGTCATGTTGGATGGAGTTGGTCCCACGCCTTCCGCGGGCTCGGGGCGCTGGGGGCTGCGCGCATACGCCAAGCCAGAGTCCTTGGGGGTGCCTGCCTCCCAAGGTTTCGCCTTCGTGGGGACCCTGCAAAACCCCACCCATGAGAAGACGCGGCGCGCTTGGGGGTCAAGAGCAAAGGTACTTACTAATCGGCAGCCACGTATCTCCTCGGCTTCAGCGGCCGGCGAGTGCCATCGTTGCGGCACGGAGACCTCTTCCTCTTCAAGAGTGACTCAAGGCACAGGCAGCGCCGACCCGATCCTGACGGGTGATCCTCAGGAGGGGGAGCGCTCAGCGCAGTATCTGGAGCAGGGGTCCCAAGGGTAGGGGCGCCCGGCGGGACTTTCTTGCTCATGGCTCCGGGGCCATTAGTGGGCTCCTCATCATCAGCAGCCGCACTGGAGCCACCGTCCCAGGCGTTAGAAGCCCCTCCCTCCGGGGCCGGGGGCTGCACCAGTCCCACGGTAGCTCCTTCCCAGGCCCCAGAACCCTCAGGCTCATGAGTCTCCAATGGAGCCGGGCCTCCGGAGGAGCTCTCAACAGTTGATGCAGGCGCGTGCCCCCCAGCCTCCACACTCGGGGCGCACGCGGCAGGATTGGTTAGGAGAGGAGCCACAAAGACGGGATTCTCACGGGCCCCTCAATGTCCTCGGAAAGCAACCCCCACTCATCGAACAGAGGCATCTGCCCCGCGAAGGCCGCCTTGTTTGAGCACAGATAGAGAAG
>NC_041391.1:412091067-412113014 GCF_002162155.2 Triticum dicoccoides | reverse complement strand
ACCAGTCAGGAGCTTGAGCACCATGCTCAAGGTATCAGCAGCAAGCAACGTCTTCTACAGCCTCATCGGATCTCCGGTGCATGTGAAGTCCCACATCGGGCGAGAGTGGCGCTGGAGGGGAGCAATGCACTGCTTCACAAATTCCTTCACCACCATTGGCGTTGTCACATGTAGTTCCCAGACCCTCAACAACCTCTTCTAGATGAAAGCAAGACGCCGGTCAGTGAGCTTCTCATGGCGCCAGCCGGAGCTAGGCAAAGCCGGCGACCCAGGAATCATGAGTAGGGGGTTCAACGCGGGTGTCCATCAGGAGCCACTGCTTCCGTAATCCCTTCGCAACAGGTGAAAGCTCAAAGCTGATCCCCGAGCCAGCAGTCGCTTCCACGGCTTTGAAGGTCGCGTACCCAGAGCGTTGGCGGGCGTCCACCAACTGAAGCAGGAAGAAATGGAAAAACAAGGCAATGGAGGGAGTGATGCCCACCATGGCCTCGCAGAGGAAGGCGAAGATGGCGAGGAGGATGACGGAGCAAGGGTCTAGATGCAGCAGATGGATCTGGTAACGTGACATCACGACATTGAAGAAAGGGGAGAAGGGAGGAATCAACCCAGCAAGAAGAGCATGGAGATGGATGGGGATCTCAGTGGCACTCATCTCTCTGGTTCGCCAAGACGCAGGGCGGGCAGCCGTTGCCTTCCCCTCATTGGAATCGGCAGCGAGCGCATGGCGAACCTTGTCCAGCCCCTCCTTATTGATCACCGTCGACTGCTCAAGGGCCGACGAACAACCGGCTGGTGCACGCGGCTGCCCCTTCTTCTTCCTCGGCTTGGGGGCCATGGCAAACACCAATATAGAGAAAGGCACCGGCACCAGATCTATGGACACAGTGGCAAGATTGGGAAGCAGGAAACAAGAGCCGAGCACAGTACTCTGCGAAGAGCGAGTTGCACTGACAACGGGCGGCTGCGGGGTCTACCTGATATCAAGGCGGTGTGGGGAAGTGGAGACGCCCAAGTCCCATCAACCACCACGTGTCTTCAAGGCCAAAGGCCGATGGGGCCCGCGGCGCTCCGCCCTCGCCTTTTGGCTTCGCCTGGAAGCCAAGTCCGAGTGCGCCTTGGGCCTGGGGGCTACTGTCGGTGTCCTGGATTTTGGGGTATCCAGTCCTGCCTACCTGCGGCCCACCACATGGCCTCATCGACGGCCTGGTACGGCCCAGGTTCAACACCAACACCGCAAGACCCTCGCGAGGGGCCAAGCCTCGCGAGGCGGACGATGCCAAGACCCCCTGAAGGAAGTGGCCTCCTTAGGAGGGCTCCTGAGGGGCGGAGAGTTCTATGCAGCTACCTCACGAGTCTCAGCTGACGTGAGCAATGACGACCAAGGACAGGCGGGTGCAGAGTGCAGGTTTCCTCTTCGGTGCAAGGGAGGCAAGCCACAGGTGCGGAGTCCTGAGGAATTGGCCAAAGGTTTCCATTCTGGTGCAACAAGACCAAGACTGCCAGGACGGCAGGACGGAGATCATCATCGAGCCCACTGCAGCGTCACGACCAGAGGCTTTTTGCAGGCAAAGACTACTTTTGTCAGAATAGACTGTACTAATTGTCCCCTTTCAAATCCCGTCGTTGTGGAATCCCTTCTCGATCATATTTGGGAAGAGGACCAAGGCCACTATATATAGGACCTAGCCACCACCAAAGAAAGGGACCAAAATCAGAACAAGTAGAGCACCACGCCAGCACAAGAACACCTCACCTCCTTAGGCTTGTTCATCCTCTGTACTAGTTCATCCATAGCCCCTCGAGGCAATCCACCACACCACACTGGATTAGGGTATTACACCACAACGGTGGCTCAAACCAGTATAAATCTCTATGTCTTTCTGTCTCTTTGAGCTCGACGTGCTAGGCTAGGAGGATCGCAAGTAGGCAGGCTGGGCAGGTTGAGATCTCCGCACGCACCCCAGAGATCGAACCACTCAAGGGTTCCCGAATCCCTAAATCTGACACATGGGTTCAGAAACCCATGCCTTTTCCTCCTAAACCATCCAAGAAAAAGGATGATGAGGATTTTGAGCGCTTTGCTGAAATGATTAGACCTATCTTTTTGCGTATGCGTTTGACTGATATGCTTAAAATGTCGGATGTTGGGTTCCGATAGACCCTTAAGGTTCAAACTCTGGAGTGCGCATGAAGATCTTCCCCCTACTGATCCACGTCTGATCGCCTCGTGAGAATCTAAGCTAAAAACAATGAATAACAGAAGGCACACGAGATTTATACTGGTTCAGGCCACCGTTGTGGTGTAATACCCTACTCCAGTGTGTGGTGTGGTGGATTGCCTCGGGGGCTGATGATGAACAGTACAAGGGAAGAACAGCCTCGCGGGAGGTGTTCTTGAGCTGGTGCGATGAATTGCTTGGGTGAGTTCGATCGCCTCTCTCTCTCTCTCTCTGATTAGGACTCTCTGAGATCTCCAGATGCCCTCTACTATGGTGGCTAGCTCTATTTATAGAGGCCCTGGTCCTCTTCCCAAATATTGAGCAGGAAGGGCGCCAACAACGGCCATTCTGAAGGGGAACATCTAGTACAAGTTATCCTGACTAAAGTTGGTCTTCGGCTGCCAAAGGTACTGGCGATGACGCCGTCTTGGGCTCCACGGTGACCTCCATCCTGCCGCTGTGTGATGACCCATAAGTGTAGGGGATCTATCGTAGTCCTTTCTATAAGTAAGGGTGTCGAACCCAACGAGGAGCAGAAGGAAATGATAAGCGGTTTTCAGTAAGGTTTTCTCTGCAAGCACTGAAATTATAGGTAATAGATAGTTTTGTGATAAGATAAATAGTAACGAGTAACAAGTAAATAAAGTAAATAAAGTGCAGCAATGTGGCACAATCCTTTATGTAGCAAAGGATAAGCCTGGACAATTTCTAATAATGAGAAAGGAGCTCCCGAGGACACATGGGAATTATCGTCAAGCTAGTTTTCATCACGTTCATATGATTCGCGTTCGATACTTTGATAATTTGATATGTGGGTGGACCGGTGCTTGGGTACTTCCCTTACTTGGACAAGCATCCCACTTATGATTAACACCTATTGCAAGTGTCCGCAACTACAAAAGAAGTATTAAGGTAAACCTAACCACAACATTAAACATATGGATCCAAATCAGCCCCTAACGAAGCAACGCATAAACTAGGGTTTAAGCTTCTGTCACTCTAGCAACCCATCATCTACTTATTACTTCCCTATGCCTTCCTCTAGGCCCAAATAATGGTTAAGTGTCATGTAGTCGACGTTCACATAACACCACTAGAGGAAAAGACAACATACATCCCATCAAAATATCGAACGAATACCAAATTCACATGACTACTAATAGCAAGACTTCACCCATGTCCTCGGGAACAAACGTAACTACTCACAAAGCATATTCATGTTCATAATCAGAGGAGTAATAATATGCATTAAGGATCTGAACATATGATCTTCCACCAAGTAAACCAATTAGCATCAACTACAAGGAGTAATCAACACTACTAGCAACCCACAGGTACCAATTTGTGGTTTTGATACAAGATTGGATACAAGAGATGAACTAGGGTTTTGAGAGGAGATGGTGCTAGTGAAGATGTTGATGGAGATTGACCCCCTCCCGATGAGAGGATCGTTGGTGATGACGTTGCTGATGATTTCCCCCTCCCGAAATGAAGTGTCCCCGGCAGAACAGCTCCGCCGGAGCCCTAGATTTATTCCGCCAAGGTTCCGCCTCGTGGCGGCGGAGTTTCATCCCGTAAGTTGCCAACGATTTTTTCCAGGGTAAAAGCTCTCATATAGCAGAAGATGGACACCGGGGGCCCACCAGGGGGCCCAGGAGACAAGGGGCGCGCCTAGTAGGGAGGTCCACTCTCCTGGCCAAAGTGTGGGCCCCCTGATGTATTTCTTTTGCTCAATAATTCTTATTAATTCCAAAAACATGTTTTGTGGAGTTTTAGGATTTTTGGAGCAGTGCAGAATAGGTTTCCAATGTTTGCTCCTTTTCCAGCCAGAATTCCAGCTGCCAGCATTCCCCCTCTTCATGGTAAACCTTGTAAAATAAGAGAGAATAGCCATAAGTATTGAGATATAATGTGTAATAACAACCCATAATGCAGTAAATATTGACATAAAAGCATGATGCAAAATGGACGTATCACTCTGCTGGTCTTGGTCTCGTTGCACTAAAATGGCAACCTTTGCCTGATGCCTCGGTACTCCACGCCTGTGCTTGCCCCCTTTGCACCAAAGAGGAAACAAGGACACTGCACAGGTCGGCGCCCGCCTGGCGCCCGCCTGGTCTCGTTTGTCATGGCTTGCATCACGAGCACCTCGTGAGGTACCCTGCCTTGATCTCTCCGCCTCCTCGCGAGCCTGCCTCGCGAGGACGTTCCTGAGGAAGTCTTGTGTCATCCGCCACATGAGGCTTGGCCCCTCATGAGGGTCTTGAGTCTTGCGCTGATGAAGGTGGGCCGTACTGGGCTACCACTTGAGGCACGCCGCAGGCCGCACACAGGCAAGTCTGGGGACCCCCGTTCCCAGAACGCCGACAGTAGCCCCCGGGCCCAAGGCGCGCTCGGACTTGGCTTAGCGGAGAAGCGAAGGGGCAAGTGCGGAGCGCCGCGGGCCCCATCAGCGTGCGACCTTGGGTGCCGCGTGGCGGTTGATTGGACGTGGGCGCCTCCGCTTCCCCATGCTGCCTCGGCAACTGCTCGACTGACAAAAGGCTGGCCCGGGGTTAGCCTTACCTTCATTACTCTCGTCCTCCTTGCTTCAGATCCCCTTTCTTGCTCTTCGCCCTCCTGCCTCCAAAATCTCCAGATTGCCGCATTCTTTCTCCTTCGGTGAACGATGGCTCCCCGCAAGACCCCGGCTGGGGCTGCATCGGCCTGGTACTCGCTGGCCCTGGTCTCTCCCAATGTGACGGAGAAGAATCTCGCCCTCACACGCCATATGGCGGCGTTGCAGATCAACGAGATGGGAGAGACTACGCTCCGGCTTGGCTCCGCCCGGCCGGAGGACAAGGGGAGCACCTTCTACCCCTTCTTCATGAGCGCCGTTATCGCTGGTCTGGTCCCTCCTTTCTCCGAGTTCTTCCTTGCTGTCCTTCGCCCGTATCAGTTGCATGCTCTGCATATCCATCCCAACTCCATCCTTCTCTTGTCGATCTTCGCCTACTACTGTGAGGCGCACGTCGGGGTGGTGCCCTTCGTAGCCTTGTTGTGCCACTTCTTCTCCCTCCGGGTCTCCGGCGGCAATATCTCGGCGTGCGCGAGCTTTGTTGCGTACTCCAAGTCCAATGCCATCTCAAAGGCCAGGAAGAGGGCCGAGGGCTTCCGAAGCAAGTGGGTCATGGTGGACGCCAGGTGCCACAACCCCCTGCTGGAGCTGCCCACAAAGCAGCCTGAGGCTATTGAGGCGTGGTCCCGCACGAAGCTTGATGATCGGCGGGCGAAGCTAGTGCTGGAGAATATGAACACCGACCTAAGGCCGGGCAGTCTGAGGGCGGCGAAGCTGACCAGGGCCTCGCTCCTGAGGGAGTTCCTATTGCATCGGGTGGCCCCTCTTCAGGCGCACTCGCGCCCGCTGTGGAGGCTCGCGGATGCGGACATCATCCTCCGCTTGAGCTTGAACGCCCTGAACGACGAGGATCTGACCGCGGCCCTCCGCTTCTTGGTTGGAGCGGAAGTGGCAGGCCCGGTGGATGCTTCGGTCCCTTTGTTCCTTCATGATGACTGGAAGCTGGTGGTGGACACCATGCCCACCTTCGACGGGGTTGGTCTAGTGCCAGCGGAGGATCCAGAGGGCCAGGCGGCGACGGCGACAGTGAGCCTGTCCTCTGGTGAACCCAGTGGAGAAGAGGAGGGAGATGATGGCGAGGACGAGGAGCGTGACTCGGAGGCGACCTTCGAGGGGACAGGGGAGACTTCCCCCTGGCACAGGTCCAACGCCCTCTGCTCCATGCCCGACGACGACGAGGCCGGCGCCAGGCGAGGAGGGGAGGACGCACCCCTGGTGTAACGCCCCGGATACAACTTTCCATAATTGTAACTCCAACTCTTGCCATTTCCGGCTATGTGTTGTGATATCTCCTTCGTGGTTGGTTTTTTGTCTTTTGTTTTGCATTTTGCTCCTGTCATGCATCTCATCTCATGGCATCATGTGCTTTGCATCTGCATGTTTTCATAAAGCTTGCATCCGTTCGTAGTTGCCGATTCTCTCTTTGTCTCTGTTGACCAATTGTCAGACCCTTGTTTTGGTCGACCTCTCTCAGACCCCTCGCGTGCCTCCAAAACCTGCCCCGAACCCGACCTGCTCAGTCATCACCGTTGGATCCCGATCATCCCCAAACATCCCGAAAATATCTTCGTTTTATTTATTGGACTCCCTAGCCTATTTATTCTCAACCGCCCGATTTCGATTGGACGGACCAGATAAACTTCTACCCTAACCACCACCTAGTATAAATAGCAGTGCAATCATCAGACAAATCCCTAATTTCTAGGGATCCTCCTCCCGCCGCCAGTCTCTGGTTCCCTCGAGATCCATCCCGAGCCAACCCGCAGCCGCCACTCCTCTCCTGGATCTCCCCTGTCCTCCAGATCATGCCTCACCCAACCTTCGCGCAGCCAGCCAGAGCTCGATCCCGATTGGACCACAGCCCTTCCTCCTCCCTCGTCTCAGCAGGAGCCCGAGCCTTCGCCTCGTGCCACGTCATCGCTGGCAAGCTTCGCCGGAGATGAGCACCGACGTCCGCTTCTTCTCCTTCCCATGCTCCTCCTGTTTCCCTCTTTGAACCCCCTGCTTTCTGCCCATCTGCTGCAGGAGTAGCTACGCCCTGGCCAGGAGCATGCCAGGTGAAGGAGGAGGAACTGAAGGCTCGGGAGGTTGCTGTCAAGGACCACGACGCCAAACTCTTAGCCGACTGTGACCGGCTGAAGACGCTGGAGCAAGCGCTGAAGACGGAGAGGGTCGAACTGGATGCCGAGGCGAAGGTCTTGGCCGAGGACCACGCAGCCTTCACGCACTATGAGGAGAGGGCTCGCATAGTGCTGAAAACGCTCTACGACGGGGGCCTGGAGAAACCGCTGGCCGGATCCAAGGAAGGCCCCGCTAAGCTGGTTCCCTTCCTTGTCGATGCGCTTGAGGAAGTCATGATTGGCATCGGCCCCATGGCTGAAGTCGAGGCTCGCATCCTTTCCTCCGCAGCGCTGACGCGGATCCTCAACCACGTCTACCTACGCAACCCCGACGCCAACCTCGACGACCTGCTGGAGCCCGTGGACGCCAAGTGCTCTGCCGCTACTGCTGAAGCTGTCAAGGGTCGAGCGGAGGCCTTGTTGTCGAAGTTCCGTGCCTTCAACACCGCGCCCAAGCGAGGCGCTGCCGGCTCTGCAACTCTAGGAGGTGGGGCTGACAAGCGCGACTCCACCACGAGGGGTGGCGCGGCCCAGGGGTGATCTTCTCGCGGCCTTTTTCCTGCTTTGATTCCTGCAACATGCACCATGCCTCGTGGAGGCGTTTAAATTTGTGTCTGGTATTGTGAGAACAATCTATGGTTTGTAATATTTGCTTCTGTATTTGCTAGATTTTACGATTTCCTTCCTATTTGCTTGTGTTCTATGTCGGCAGGGCCCGGCCCCGCACATACCTTAGCCACCGTTAGCCCCGACCGGATCACCAGGACGGGACTAAGGAGTGAGGGTGTCACACCCTAGCTAGTTCATGCATTAGAGTGTTGCATCATGTTTATTCTTTCATCAGAAACCTGAAATGGGGATGACAGAACCCCCAGCCCCCTCTGAAATCAACTAGGGTTTACAAAAAACTTTTTCAATGAACCTGAAATGCCCTTCTAAAACACCCATCATTTTTGTCTTGGTTCAGAACCTCTGCCAGAAGTGATGCACATTTTCCTAGGCCATCTTAGGGTTTTTGAATTAAATCATAAATATTTGAATTTGGGCATTTAAAATTATATAAAATATTCAAATGCTCAAATATCTCCAAACTAAAATGTTTCATGTTGGAAATAATCCAACTATGGACCAGGAGTAGTTTGGTGATTTTAGGAGTTGCCTAAGTATTTTTAATAATTCAACAAAGTTGCAAAAGTATTAAAAATACAGAAAACAGGAAAAATAGCAAAACCTTACCTGGCGCCCAGCACCCGGCCCACCTGCCGGCCCAGCCCAGCGCCGCTCCAGCGAGCTGCTTGCCGGCCAGGCAGGCAGGCAGGTGCCCGACGGCGACCGCAGCGCGCGCCACGCAGCTGGCTGCCGCCCTGCTCCACCTCCTCGCCTCGGGGTTGGATGGATGAGCTCCACGCAGCGCCGTGAACCCGCAGGACACCTCCATTCTCCCCCAACCCCTCTCTCTCGCGCTCCCCCGCCATGGCCGACGCCATCGCCACCACCCCCTCGCCGTAGCCACGCCCTCCGTCAACCCCACGCCGTGCCGCAGTGTCCAGGAGCTCCGCCACCCTCCTCTCCTTCGAGCAAGCCGAGCCCCGAGCGCTCGCAAGGCCCGAGCCCACCGCATCGACCTCGACCGAACCGCCGTCGCCGGAGATCCCCTTCAACGCCGTCGTCGCTCCGGTCCGTCCCCGGCTGCACCAAGTGCTTCGTCGAACTCCCCGTGAGCTTAGCCATCTTCCCATCCCTTCTTTTCTTGCTCCCGAGCCGTGTAGCGACCTCTCGGAGCTCAACCGCACCCACCGCCGCAGAGCTCGTCGCCGACGTGCTCCCGGTCATCCTCCGGCCACTCCACGGTGTCCATCATGCTCACCGCTTCACGTAGCACCTAACTAGCTACTCCCCGCACCTCACCGACCCCTCTAGCGTCAAGTTCGACTTCGGCCGAACTCCGGTGGCCGCCAAAGTCGTCGCCGGCGCCAACTCCGGCCACCCCGACCCCAACGGACTCCACCAAGAGCTGCGGCTCCTCCTCAGCTCCACTCCGATGGCCTCCGCGACCCATTTGGTTGCCGGAACGGCAAAAACCACTTCCACCGCCGCGTCGGGCTCGCCGGCGGCTAATCGCCGGTGCAGCCGACCCGGGTTTGACCACGGGTGGGCCCTGGTTGACTCTCCTAAGTCAATGACAGGTGGGGCCCAGCCCTGTTAATTAAATAGGTTTAGTTTTAATTAAACTTTAACTAAACTAATCACACTGACACGCGGGACCCACTGTCAGGTTTGACCCCGACCGTGTCCCGTTGACCTGCTGATGTCACACTGACGTCAGGCTGACGCAATAATTGATTTTCTGGATTTAATCTAATATAGGAAATTCCAGAATATAGTTTAAACTTCAAAAATTCATAACTTTTAATCTGTAACTCCAAATCAGACAAATTATATATGAAAAATGATCAGAAAAATCCAACCTATCCATCTGTACTATTTTCATGCATGATTAAACAAGTTAAATTGATGTTTAATGCAGAACAAGATATAACACTTTAAAGGGCCATGTATGAGTTTGAAATTTGAATCTTTGGTTCAAATTGGTTCAAACCCTTCTGGTCTTAGTTGCATTAGCCCAACACACTCATATTGCCATGTTTCATGCATGCATCATATTGTCGCACATTGTTTGGTGATGGTTGTGTATCGGTGTTCTTTGCGGCAGGTTCTGCCTCCGAGGAGTACCGTGATTAGCCTAACGAAGAACCGTATCAGTGCATCGAACCATCAGGCAAGCAACCAACCATTTGATCATATCGATACAATCCCATGTTCTCGCTCCTGCTCTCCTTTACTGCATTAAGACAACGCGTTTCAAACTGCTGTGTGCTGCGGTAGTTGAACCCATTTCCTCTGCATGACCTATCATTGCCACAGTAACTAGATGAAACCCACTAGCATGTGTAGGAGTTGATTGAGCCATATGTATGTGTTGTTCCTACCTTGCTATGCCTGCTATGCTTAGAGTCGTGTCAGGTCTGGTTCATCTGGTTGATGGGCTAGAGTGAAATGATCGTGTCGGTAATGAGAGTAATGTGGTGAACACGATTTGGTAAAGGTATCGATGAGAGGCCATGTAGGAGTACATGGTGGGTTGTTTCATTGAAGCCGACCTTAAGCACTGAGATCTGTATGTGTGATTTAAGATACAGCTACTACCATGCATTGGCCCTGAAATATGACCCCGCTCGACTTCTTATTCACCCTAGTTCTCTGTCCAGGAGTTGCAAGTAGTTTCTGGTGTTTGTAGCCTACTGGAGGCCGTGGACAGCGCTGACCGTAGGGGTGGGCTGTGATGCGGTAGGTACGTGGCTGGGAATACCGGGCACCCGTTAGGTGTCACGGAACCCTGTACACATCGTTCGGGGCCGTATGGGAAACCTCGGCCGGACTCCCTGCGGATGGAACCTGGATAGGCGATAAACCTGGACTAGAGGCTTAGGTGTTTAGGTAGGTCGTGGTCTACACCCACGTCGGCTTTCGCTTGAAGTCTGCCGAGCACATGTCGTGTGCAGATGCTAAGTGGTGGAAACATGTATGAAGAAGTACACCCCTGCAGGGTTATCATGATCTATTCGAATAGCCGCGTCTGCGGTAAAGGACTACTTGGTTGCCTATACAGTTCATAGACAAGTAAATGGAAACAACTAAAAGCCTCAAGATAAGTGTGAGTGCCGAGGATGGCTCTTCCGTAGGAAGACGGAGGTGGATCCTCGGTAGTGTATTGAAGTGGTGAGTAGTGGACTCGTGTGCGCAAAACCATTTCAAGTTGGAGTCTCGTAGGATAGCCTAGCCAAGAGTCAAAGCTGGCTTGCTGCAATAACTCCACCAACCCTTCTTGATAATGTGCATGTATGTAGGATCTGATGTAAGTCTTGCTGAGTACCTTTGTACTCATGTTGCTATAATCTATATTTTTACAGAAGATGCTGCAACCCCTTCTGATGGGTTCTTCATAGACGTTGACATCAATGAGTAGGCTAAGGCCCAGGTGGTGATCTTGAGCTTGTGAAGGACCACGTAGTATAGTTAGGCTTTCCAAGCCTCTTTATTTTACTAGTTGTCTGTACTCAGACAAGTTACTTCCGCTGCTGGTTTGTATGACTGTATGACTTGAATGCTGGGTCGTGTGACCCGTATCTATGTGTATGTTATGTATGGCTCTCTGAGCCTTAAATAAAGTACTCGTGTCGTAGAGTCATGTTGTGATGCCATGTTGTATTTGCACATATCGAGCATATTGTGTGTATGTTATTGAAATGCTTGGTATGTGTGGGATCTGACTATCTAGTTGTTTATCTTTAGTAGCCTCTCTTACCGGGAAATGTCTCCTAGTGTCTCCACTGAGCCAGGGTAGCTTGCTACTGCTCCGGAACACTTAGGCTGGCCGGCATGTGTCCTTCTTCGTTCCTGTGTCTGTCCCTTCGGGGAAATGTCACGCATTGAGTACCGGAGTCCTGTTAGCCCGCTACAGCCCGGTTTACCGGAGTCCTGCTAGCCCAGTGCTACAGCCCGGACCCACTTGCTGATGACCGACACGTTCGAAGCTGGGTCATGGATGCCTGTCCCTGTAAGTCTGTGCCACTTTGGATGTACGACTAGTCATGTCAGCCCGGGCTCCTTATCATATGGATGCTAGCGACACTATCATATACGTGAGCCAAAAGGCGCAAACGGTCCTGGGAAAAGGTAAGGCAACACCCGTGGGGATACCGTGCGTGAGGCCGCAAAGTGATATGAGGTGTTACCAGCTAGATCGATGTGACATCGAGTCGGGGTCCTGACAGAGGGGCTACGTGACAAGTTAGGCTCCTGAGTCGCGATGCTCAGGAGTCCCCCTTGACGCGCAAATTGCAAATAGGGACGGGGTTGTGGGGACCCCGACTCGCAAGTCGTGATCACCGAATGCACGTGTACAGTGATCCCAGAGATCAATGCTCACTGAAGACACAGAAGCTGAATAACAAGAGTCTTACATCCATACATACCGTCTTACACAAACAGTGACCAACATGGTCAAGTCTTACATCGATAAAGCCTTAAGGGCTGAACATCAAATGAAACATAGCAGCGGAAATCATCGTCGATAAGTAGAACCCATGCCATCTGCCTTAACCCTACAGGCAATCTGACTGGGAACGTCCTAGTTCGCATGATCGTCTCCAAAGAACTCTTCTTCGAACTCCGGTTCTCCCATGCCTGGTCAATTAAATAACCAGTGGCAAGCCAATGAGTACTTTGAATGTACTCGCAAGCAACCCATGATTTGGTTCAAGGTACAGTAATGCATGACATAGGTAAAGTTTTGCATAAGGCTAGTTTTGAGTGCAGGACATGTTCAACATCCTATAAAGCATGCATCAAGAGAATTCAAGTAACCATAAGATCTGGTCATAGATATCAACATAAATAGAAAGGGGCACCAACCCATTTATCATAAACAGAGAGGGCACCAACCCATCTCAATCGTGTCAAGTCCTCCGACTTGATCCAAGACAACACCATCATCTCACACACACACCGGGTTTGAAAACAAGTGGACGTAGCCCAAGAGCGGTTACCCAACTGTCCTTGACCGTGGACACGGCTATTCGAATAGTTTTACACTCTGCAGAGGTTGCACACTTTACCCACTAGATCCGGGGAACTTCCGTGTCATCCACGACCCGCGGTACCTCAAGTACCCGGGGTAAGCACCCGATCACTACCTTTCCCTAGACGACACTAACATGGAGTCCACTCGATTGGTAGTAACCCCCGTGCCGAACATTTCACATCATAAAGTTGTGGAGCCTCGCTCCCATTTTCATCACATACCACAAGCACGGGGTACCAACGGTGTGTCCGGTGCCCTGTGAAAACAGTCATGGCCGCCCTACCTGGCACGACCCCGTCCCAAGGGAGAGCACCAACTCTCCCCCGTCACTAGTAATGCGGGCTCCAAGCTAGTATCGGTCTAGGTACTCAATAATGCCCTTTCCCATATAAGGGTAGAGTGGTCGCGCATGTAAGGTTGGAATAACGGTCGCAACTCCGACCAATCCGTTTTGAAAACAACACACACCTTCCTTGGCACACCACTTCGTCATCAAGTGGTCACCCATCTCATCATCTCCCTCGGGCATAGGTGGCACCCGACGGGGTTTTCGAAAAGACTTTTGAAATCACATTGCCTCCTTCACCATGCACAAACCCACCCCATTTGCGTAGCATCTACATTTGCATCCTATCTACTCCCACCGGCATAACCCTCATAAGAAGGTAGGGCCAGGCACACTGCAAGTATCAACGAGGAAGTAATCATGGTAACCAACCCACGTGGTTAACCATCTCATCATGATTCCGATGCATCGATAATAAAGAGCTAAAAATGACATGCATATAAAAAGGGGTATCATAGTCATGGTCAAAGGGCTGCTTGCCTTGGTTGGCTTGATCTTCAAAGTCTTCAGGCTCTGCTCCTCCTTCTTCCTCAGCTACCTCGTCAAACACGGGATCTAACGTCGCAAGAAAACAACGGGAAAAATAAGACAATAATAAAAACAGAAAAGTCAAAGTGCTCACAAAAATGTCAACTTATTTTTGTAAAATACTAAGAGGAAAGCTAGGAAGGGGACAACTTTTGGTTTTGGTTTTGGAGCAGCAAAATAGGAGTTATGGATTTTCAAAGGCCTATTTAAATGCTAAAAACCACATTTAAATATTTACAGAGAATAAAAGGTGGTTGGATTTGAATGAAAGTTGCACCATTAAATAGGTTGCAATATTCTAGGAATTTAGAAATTGGAATCAATGCATTTGGATTAATATTCTGTCCTGTGGAATTTTTGGAAATAATACAGAAAAGGAAAAAGAGAAACGGCACTGTGCCACTGGGCCAGAGAGGCCACAGCAGCAGCAGGCCCAGGGGGGGGGGGAAACCCAGCCCACGCGGCCGCCACATCGAAGGCGTAAAGGCTGAATACGCCTTCAGCCGACGGCGGATCGGTGCGCGCGTGCGCGCACGTTTTAAACCTGACGGGTGGATCCCACCCGTCAGGGCGTGTGGCTGACGGGCCGGCCCCACGGCGGCCGTCGTCTACCTCCGGCCAGAGGCGACGGCGAGCTCGCCGGCGGCGATACAGGGCACGGGAAGGGGCGCGGAGGCTACCGTTGGACTCAGGAGCGAGTCGCGGTTCTGGTGGTGGTGGAGACGGTCGCCGGGGTGGCCTGCTTCGCCGGCGACGAGGTCCCGCGGCGGAGGTGCTTCGGTCGCCGGTGGTTCCGGCCGTTTCCGGCTGCAAAACGAGGGGGAAAGAGAGGGGAAAGCATCAGTGAGGCGAGGGGAGTCCAGTTCGAGAGAGAAAAGGAGCGGAGGAGGCCTGTACCCGCAGATCGACGGCGACCCGAGGCGGCGGAGCTCGAGCTCGATCTCGAGCTCGGGCGGCTCTGGAGAGAAGTGGGTGGTTCCGGGGGTGGATTGGGTGTGTGGAGGGGCGACAGGGAGGAAGAGGAGGGCTCGGGAGCGCCTTATATAGGCTGGCCGCGGTTCACCATGGGCGTGGCCTACGGGCGCCCGCGGGATCGGCTCTGGAAGCCGTTGGAGAGAGGTTGGAGCTGTCCACGGCGCTCGTGGGGATGGAGTAGGGCGCCAGGGAGGAGGAGAGAGAGCGGGGGAGTGTTCTGGCGCCCGCGCGTGTGAGGCCGGCCATTGGCCGAGCCGGACGGCGTCGGGCACGCGCTGCAGGAGGGGAGAGAGAGGGAGAGACAATGGGGACGGCACGGCGGCGTGTCGCAGACGTCAAGACACATCAACTGGCGCGATGGGAAGGCACGAGGCGGTCGGGAGGCGCGGTGTCAACGGTCGGCGCTCTGGCAGGCGCTCCAGAGCGCGACTTTGGCCGGCATCCGCGGGTTTTCTGCGTCGCGCGCGCGTCCTTTTCTGTCTGGAGGCTACAGTGGAAGGGGGCAAAACCTGGAAAGAGCCTGGGATGCTCTGGGGTGCAGAGGGGAGAGAGAGAGGCTGGGAGAGAGAAGGGAAGCTGTTGTCCAGAGAGGACAAACGTGGTTCCCTCCTTCCTCCACATTGCTTCCTCGGGTAGAAAAGTGTCTAAGTGACAGAGGGGAGTGAGGAGGGGTTGTGGCAAAAAGATGAACTCAAGGAGATTAGTGAAAGTGGCAAAAATAGGCTTTTTAGTATTTTGCCAGAAGGTGTTTGATGGAGTTTTGGGTAAGCTAATGACTCCCACTGGCCAAGATACTCCAAGGGGTGAAATGTCACATATATTTAGGGCCTTCCACCCATTTTGAGCTTATTTGGACAAAGTTGCCAATGCAACTTTTGCAAACCCTAGAAATGGGCAGAAATGGATTTGTGTAGATCCAGTGGAGTAAATCATTTCTCCTTGATGTGCCACTTGGTGTGGTAGCCTTATTTGGTCACATGATCAGGCTCACCAAAGTTGGGGTCCTGGAGAAAAAGTTGGTAGTGCAAAGTAGTTCAAACTTGATTCTGGTCAGAGAGGGTTTTGAGGCACTTTGACCAAGACTTCCTATTCTCCAACCTGTTCCATTTGGTCCAGATGCATCATTAGACCAATGAAGCATGTCCACCAAGGTTGAGCACATTTGGACATACTTGGCAATGTAAAGTTGATCAAACTTCAGAATGGACAGAGATAGTTTTGAGGGGTTTTGATGGTGTTATCTTGTTCTCCAAGTCATGAGACTTGGCAAGATCATCTAATATGTCATATGTGACATGATGGAATTTTCCTGGAATTTCTGGAGAATATTTCCTTTGTAAATATTTCAAAAGCTTGAAATATCCAGAAAGGGTTTTAGAGGGATTTGACCAATATTCTGAGCATGACCAGGTGTTGAAACTCTTATATATGGACAATATATGTCCTATGAGTTTCCATAAATTTTGTCAAATATTTTTAAAACAATAAAATAATTTTTCCCTATTAAAGACCATTTCTGGCCTTAAGAAAAAGCCTTTAAATAAAATAGTAAAACAATTTTTAAAATTATAGGTTTGTGGTTCCTGGGCATCCTATATCTAATAGGAGTCAAATATATTTTTGGAATGATTTTTACTGCTCTTAATCAAGTACTTGCAGTGCAAACCTCAATTCAGGGGTTTTTGGAAAACTAATTTTAGAAAATACTTTCTGGCCAAATTATTTTTGTAAGAAAATTCTATATAGCACTATTCACCTGGCATGGTCATTGGTTAGGAGCTTGGGGTAAGGAGATGGAATTTAGAGGGTAGAGTAGTTGACTTCAAGAAGCACTTGAAAGAAACACAGAGAGGAAACCAACTCCAAATAAAAGCCAAATAATGCAAAAAAAAGTTTTTGTTGGTCCAAACTTTCATGCTTTAATAGTGAAAATGAAATGTTACAAAATGCAGGGTGTGACAGACCTACCCCCCTTACAAGAATCTCGTCCCCGAGATTCCTAAACTAGGCTTAAAAGAGATACGGAAATTCGGATCTAAGGTAGTCTTCACGCTCCCAAGTTGCTTCTGCTTCAGTGTGGTTGCTCCATTGGACCTTGAAGTACTTGATGGTGCGGCTTCGAGTGCGTCGTTCAGCCTCATCCAGAATGCAGATGGGCCGCTCACGATAAGTCAAATCAGGTTGAAGATCAATGGCTTGATGATTGACGTCCTTGTAGAGGTCGGGCTTGTCTGGAACTTGGAGACACTTCCGGAGTTGTGACACGTGGAACACGTTGTGCACATCAGAAAGTTCAGGTGGAAGTTCCAACTGGTAAGCCACCTCCCCTCGTCGCTCAGTGATCTTGAAGGGCCCAATGTATCTCGGAGCGAGCTTTCCCCTAACATGAAAGCGCTGGGCTCCTTTGAGAGGGGTGACCCGGAGATAGACATGGTCTCCAACTCGGAAGTTTATGTCTCTGCAACGTGAGTCCGCATAGCTCTTCTGCCTTGACTTGGCAGACTTCAGACGCTCTCTGACAAGCTGGACTTGCTCTTCTGCTTCACGAAGGATATCAGGCCCAAAGACGAGTCCTTCTCCGGTCTCCGACCAGTTGAGAGGTGTACGGCACTTCCGCCCGTATAACACTTCAAATGGTGCCATCTGAAGGCTGGCCTGATAACTGTTGTTGTAAGAGAACTCGGCGAAAGGGAGGCAATCTTCCCACTTAGCTCCATAAGCTAAGACACAGGCTCGGAGCATGTCTTCGAGTATTTGATTCACTCGCTCGGTCTGACCTCCGGTCTGTGGGTGGAAAGCAGTGCTGAAGGACAACTTGGTCCCCATAGCCTCCTGGAATTTCTTCCAGAACCTTGAGGTGAACTGGGTTCCTCGATCTGACACAATCTCCTTGGGAACACCATGAAGGCTCACGATTCGGTTGATGTAGAGACTGGCTAACTGGTTCCCCTTGTAGGTCGTCTTGACAGGAATGAAGTGGGCCACCTTGGTCAAATGGTCAATGATGACCCATATTGAGTCATGTCCCTTGCTTGACCTGGGTAAACCGGTGATGAAGTCCATCCCGACTCTGTCCCACTTCCATTCAGGCACCTTAAGGGGTTGCAACAATCCAGCGGGTCGCTGATGCTCAGCTTTGACTCTCTGGCATACGTCGCATTTTGCAACATAGGTGGCAATCTCCCTTTTCATCCCGTGCCACCAAAATCTTTCCTTCAGGTCTTGATACATCTTGGTGCCTCCAGGGTGGATGGAATATGGGCTGTCATGAGCTTCTTGCAAGATCAGGTTCTTGAGCTCAACCTTGTTGGGCACGCAGATGCGATTCCCAAACCACACAATTCCTTCCTCATCTTCTGAGAATCCTGAGGCTTTGCCTGCCTTGATCTTCCTCTTGATGCCTTCAATACTCTCATGCCCCTTCTGAGCTTTCTTGATATCATCCATCAAGGTAGGCTTAACTTCGAGGCTGGCCAAGAATCCTGGTGCAACCAGTTCCAACCCGAAGCTTTCAAGTTCTTCATACAAGGCGGGTAGCCTGTGCTTTAGCATAGCATTCAAGGAGCAAGCCTTCCTGCTCAACGCGTCTGCTACCACATTAGCCTTTCCAGGGTGGTATTGAACACTGAGGTCATAATCCTTTATCAACTCTAGCCATCTTCTCTGCCTCATGTTCAATTCCCTCTGGGTGAAAATATACTTCAGACTTTTGTGATCCGTGTATACCTCACATCGCTTCCCCAAGAGGTAATGTCGCCAAGTCTTCAGGGCATGAACCACTGCTGCTAGCTCAAGGTCATGAGTAGCGTAGTTCTCTTCGTGAGGTCGTAGCTGCCTTGAAAGGTAGGCCACGACTCTGCCTTCTTGCATCAGAACACCCCCCAGTCCGATTCTTGACGCATCACAATATATCACAAACTCCTTGTGTATATCTGGTGTGGCCAGAACTGGAGCGGTGGTTAGCCTCTTCTTCAGCTCCTGGAAGCTTTCTTCGCACTTCGGCGTCCATTCGAACTTCTTGTCCTTCTTCAAGAGCTGAGTCATGGGTCGGGCAATGCTTGAGAATCCTTCAACGAACTTGCGGTAATATCCCGCGAGTCCGAGGAAGCTTCTGACTTCCTTCACATTGCTCGGGGATTGCCATCCAGTCACGGCTTCTATCTTGGCAGGGTCGACTGACAATCCCTCTTCTGTTAGAACATGTCCCAGAAATCCAACTTCTCGCAGCCAGAATTCACACTTGCTGAACTTGGCATACAGTTGGTGCTCTCGAAGCTTGTCTAGGACCATCCTCAAGTGTTGCTCGTGCTCTTCTTCCGACTTCGAGAAGACAAGAATGTCATCAATGAAGACGACGACGAACTTGTCCAAATATTCCATGAAGACCTTATTCATGAGATACATGAAGTAAGCTGGGGCATTGGTCAACCCAAAGGACATGACCGTGCATTCATACAGGCCATATCTGGTTACGAATGCCGTCTTCGGAATATCTTGGGGTCTGATCTTCAGTTGGTAGTACCCAGATCTGAGTTCGATCTTGGAGAACACCTTGGCCCCATTGAGTTGATCAAACAGATCTTCAATCTTGGGAAGTGGGTACTTGTTCTTGATTGTAACCTCGTTGAGGGAGCGGTAGTCAATGCATAAGCGGATGGTACCGTCCTTCTTTGCCACAAACAGAACAGGTGATCCCCAAGGGGAGGCACTAGGGCGGATAAATCCCTTCCTCAACTGCTCTTCCAACTGCTTCTTCAATTCTGCTAACTCCTCCGATCCCATCCTATAAGGCTTCTTATAGATGGGTCCTGCTCCGGGTATGAGCTCGATGATGAACTCAATGTCTCGGTCAGGAGGCATTCCTGGTAGCTCATCAGGAAAAACATCGGGATACTCGCATACTACCGGCACTTGTTCCAATCCAACTTCAGTCAGACAGTTGGCTTGGTTGGCTTGAGCAGAAGAGGGGTTGGAGGCAAATTTGACTTTGACTCCTCGGTCATTGGCCATAGTGACCGTCCGGTTGGCGCAATCAATCAAGCCTTGGTGCTTGCTGAGCCAATCCATTCCCAAGATCACATCCAAGCCTTG
The DNA here is from genome assembly GCF_002162155.2 of Triticum dicoccoides. Classification (NCBI taxonomy): domain Eukaryota; kingdom Viridiplantae; phylum Streptophyta; class Magnoliopsida; order Poales; family Poaceae; genus Triticum; species Triticum dicoccoides. The sequence goes on along the minus strand of NC_041391.1, from coordinate 412,093,474 downwards.
TGATTTTAGGATGATAAGGTCTGCTAGGAAGTCTACCCCGTTAATGGTAATCCCGACTCCTTTACATCCTATCTTGGCTCTCATCTCTGCTCCAGGGGTTTGTACCACCATAGGGTTATTCAGGGGTGTAGGGGTCATGCCACTTTTTAATGCAAAACTTTGGGTGACAAAAGAATGCGTGGCTCCAGAATCAAACAAAACAGTTGCGGGTGCTGAATTGACAAGGAACGTACCCAGCACGACGTCCGGGTCTTCCTGGGCTTCTTCCGCGGTGACATGATTCACACGACCCCTGCCATTGTTGGGCAAGTTGCGGGGAGCTTGGTTCCTTGGTGGCATTCCACGGCCTTGTCCCGGGTTCTGCGCATTGGGGCGCGGGGCGTCAGGTTTCTTGTTGGGGCAATTCTTGGAGTAATGCCCTGGCTGTCCACATCTGAAACAAGTGACTTGATTGGGGACGACGCCCTTGCCAGCATTGTTATTGGGGTTGTTGTAAGCTGGCCTGGGGTTGGCATACTGCTGAGGTGGATAGTTGGTGCGAGGTGCAGGAGCTCTTGGCTGCTGATAGGTTGGCTTGACCGGGGCTGGCTGCCACGGGCGAGGCTTCTGGTTGCTGGAGCTACCCTTGCTGATCATCTTGCGCTTACGAGTGTCATCCAAGGCACGTCGCTTGTCCTCAAGCATGAGTGCCTTGTTCACCAGATCAGGAAAGGTTGGGCAGTCACACACAACAAGCGAGTACTGCAGAGTCTGGTTAAGGCCTTCCATGAAGCGCTCCCTTTTGGCAGCATCAGTGCTGACATCCTCAGGGGCATACCTTGAGAGAACACTGAACTTCTGCATGTACTCCTTGACAGTGCTACTACCTTGCTTCAGGGCTCGGAACTCACGCTTCTTGATGGCCATGATTCTAGAAGGGATGTGGGCCTTGCGGAATTCCGTCTTGAAGGTGTCCCAAGTGATGTCTTGCTCAACATGCATAGCCTTGAATCCATCCCACCAAGCTCTGGCAGTCCCCCCGAGACAGTGGGCAGCATACGCCACTTTATCACGGTCCTCAGTGCATCCGACTAGTGCCAGCAGATCCTCAATGGTGCGGACCCAGTCGTCTGCATCCAGGGGTTCAGCAGTCTCGATGAAAGTGGGTGGTGCATGCTTCTTGAATTCCACCAGTGTGGAACGTCCATGGCCGTGCCCCGCCGGCTGGCGGTTGACAGCCTGAGCAATCATCTGGAGGGCTGTAGTGTTGGCTTGGCGCTCCTCTCGAAAGGCTTGGAGAAGCTGAGCCATATCCATGCTTGGAGGAGGTGGTGGTGGTGGAGTCTGTCCTTGGGCTTGGTCCTGGCTGGCTCCGGCCTCAGCAGAACCTCCGGCTTCTTGCGGCTGGGTAGAGGTACCAGTACGTGTTACAACAGGCATCCTGTTGGAGCGGTCAAGGTCTCATGATTGGGAACAACAATGAGGGAAAGCAGTATAGATGGAATGCCTAGTAAGGGGGTGGTGTGACACAATTTAAGTTAAACAAAGGCCAGAAGGGCCAAACTCATGCATTAAAACCAAATGAGGAATGTAGTCGTTTACAAGTTCCCGAAGGGAAAGTACGACTTCATGAAAGCAAGCTGAACGCAAACGCAACATAACATGGTTTCACAAGAACCATTACAAGGACTCGACTTCGCAAAAGGGGTACACGACCTATCCTACCATAGGCTACGAGCTAGCCTATCCTAGTCCTGAACGGAGTCTAAGTGGTGGAATGCTCGGTCGGGTATTCTGGCTCCTCTGGATCTTCCTCCTCATCTTCATCTGTCTTGGTCTCCTCATCGCTCGAGGAAGCGGGGGAGTGAAGGAGCAGAACACGGCGCTGCTCTGCTGGTGGCGTCTTGAAGAGGTTGCGGTACTCCTTTGCCGTCATACGGCGTGGCTGAGGTGGTCCCTCGGCATGTGCGACCTGTGGGGGTCGTCTGCCTCGATACGCTACTGCGGGCTGTCCAGGGGGCGCTCCATCCTTCTTGATCATGTCTGCCTTCATCTGAACTATGCGGAGGAGCTCCTTGGTCTCGCGGAGTTCCTTCCGAAGCTCCGTCGACTCCGAGGCCAGGTGTTGTGCCAGACTGTCGGCACACAAGCTGAAGTAGGTCTGGAAGCGGAGAGAAAGTCCCTCGTCCAAGGGTGGTGCTGGTGCGCTGCTCTCGTCATCACCTTCCTTACGATAAGGCAGGTAACGAGTGGCTGGCTCTCTCGCCATCTCTGGCAGGAGATCCCGGAGGCGAGTCAGCGCCTTGAGGGCAGCAGTCTCCACGGCGAGAAGCAGTGTCGCCATCTGGGGTCCCTCAAAGAACCAGCTCGTCGGGGCGTCATTCGCCCTCACGACTACCTCCACGTGATACTCCCTCTTGGTGCTGTC
>NC_041391.1:411990638-412091057 GCF_002162155.2 Triticum dicoccoides | reverse complement strand
CCAAGATCACATCCAAGCCTTGTGATTTTAGGATGATAAGGTCTGCTAGGAAGTCTACCCCGTTAATGGTAATCCCGACTCCTTTACATCCTATCTTGGCTCTCATCTCTGCTCCAGGGGTTTGTACCACCATAGGGTTATTCAGGGGTGTAGGGGTCATGCCACTTTTTAATGCAAAACTTTGGGTGACAAAAGAATGCGTGGCTCCAGAATCAAACAAAACAGTTGCGGGTGCTGAATTGACAAGGAACGTACCCAGCACGACGTCCGGGTCTTCCTGGGCTTCTTCCGCGGTGACATGATTCACACGACCCCTGCCATTGTTGGGCAAGTTGCGGGGAGCTTGGTTCCTTGGTGGCATTCCACGGCCTTGTCCCGGGTTCTGCGCATTGGGGCGCGGGGCGTCAGGTTTCTTGTTGGGGCAATTCTTGGAGTAATGCCCTGGCTGTCCACATCTGAAACAAGTGACTTGATTGGGGACGACGCCCTTGCCAGCATTGTTATTGGGGTTGTTGTAAGCTGGCCTGGGGTTGGCATACTGCTGAGGTGGATAGTTGGTGCGAGGTGCAAGAGCTCTTGGCTGCTGATAGGTTGGCTTGACCGGGGCTGGCTGCCACGGGCGAGGCTTCTGGTTGCTGGAGCTACCCTTGCTGATCATCTTGCGCTTACGAGTGTCATCCAAGGCACGTCGCTTGTCCTCAAGCATGAGTGCCTTGTTCACCAGATCAGGAAAGGTTGGGCAGTCACACACAACAAGCAAGTACTGCAGAGTCTGGTTAAGGCCTTCCATGAAGCGCTCCCTTTTGGCAGCATCAGTGCTGACATCCTCAGGGGCATACCTTGAGAGAACACTGAACTTCTGCATGTACTCCTTGACAGTGCTACTACCTTGCTTCAGGGCTCGGAACTCACGCTTCTTGATGGCCATGATTCCAGAAGGGATGTGGGCCTTGCGGAATTCCGTCTTGAAGGTGTCCCAAGTGATGTCTTGCTCAACATGCATAGCCTTGAATCCATCCCACCAAGCTCTGGCAGTCCCCCCGAGACAGTGGGCAGCATACGCCACTTTATCACGGTCCTCAGTGCATCCGACTAGTGCCAGCAGATCCTCAATGGTGCGGACCCAGTCGTCTGCATCCAGGGGTTCAGCAGTCTCGATGAAAGTGGGTGGTGCATGCTTCTTGAATTCCACCAGTGTGGAACGTCCATGGCCGTGCCCCGCCGGCTGGCGGTTGACAGCCTGAGCAATCATCTGGAGGGCTGCAGTGTTGGCTTGGCGCTCCTCTCGAAAGGCTTGGAGAAGCTGAGCCATATCCATGCTTGGAGGAGGTGGTGGTGGAGTCTGTCCTTGGGCTTGGTCCTGGCTGGCTCCGGCCTCAGCAGAACCTCCGGCTTCTTGCGGCTGGGTAGAGGTACCAGTACGTGTTACAACAGGCATCCTGTTGGAGCGGTCAAGGTCTCATGATTGGGAACAACAATGAGGGAAAGCAGTAGAGATGGAATGCCTAGCAAGGGGGTGGTGTGACACAAATTAAGTAAAACAAAGGCCAGAAGGGCCAAACTCATGCATTAAAACCAAATGGGGAATGTAGTCGTTTACAAGCTCCCAAAGGGAAAGTACGACTTCATCAAAGCAAGTTGAAAGCAAACACAACCTAACATGGTTTCACAAGAACCATTACAAGGACTCGACTTCGCAAAAGGGGTACACGACCTATCCTACCATAGGCTACGAGCTAGCCTATCCTAGTCCTGAACGGAGTCTAAGTGGTGGAATGCTCGGTCGGGTATTCTGGCTCCTCTGGATCTTCCTCCTCATCTTCATCTGTCTTGGTCTCCTCATCGCTCGAGGAAGCGGGGGAGTGAAGGAGCAGAACACGGCGCTGCTTTGCTGGTGGCGTCTTGAAGAGGTTGCGGTACTCCTTTGCCGTCATACGGCGTGGCTGAGGTGGTCCCTCGGCATGTGCGACCTGTGGGGGTTGTCCGCCTCGATACGCTACTGCGGGCTGTCCAGGGGGCGCTCCATCCTTCTTGATCCTGTCTGCCTTCATCTGAACTATGCGGAGGAGCTCCTTGGTCTCGCGGAGTTCCTTCCGAAGCTCCGTCGACTCCGAGGCCAGGTGTTGTGCCAGACTGTCGGCACACAAGCTGAAGTAGGTCTGGAAGCGGAGAGAAAGTCCCTCGTCCAAGGGTGGTGCTGGTGCGCTGCTCTCGTCATCACCTTCCTTACGATAAGGCAGGTAACGAGTGGCTGGCTCTCTCGCCATCTCTGGCAGGAGATCCCGGAGGCGAGTCAGCGCCTTGAGGGCAGCAGTCTCCACGGCGAGAAGCAGTGTCGCCATCTGGGGTCCCTCAAAGAACCAGCTCGTCGGGGCGTCATTCGCCCTCACGACTACCTCCACGTGATACTCCCTCTTGGTGCTGTCAACCCAGTGCTCGTGGTAGGAGAAGGTGGGGACTCGAGTGAACTGGCACTTCCTGAGGCTATCCTCAAGAAGCACAGGAAACCCAGTGGTCAGGAAGTCCTCGGGTACGGCGGCCATCTACAAAAAGTGGAAGGGAAAGGGTCAATAAAGGAATGTGACCTATGTTTGGGATACTAACATAAACATAGGTATATGGGTAACCTGGTGGATAGTCTCGCTCTAACTAACGTCCATGCTAACTAAGGCTTCCTACAGTCAGGATGGCTCTGATACCAGCTCTGTGGGGACCCCGACTCGCAAGTCATGATCACCGAATGCACGTGTACAGTGATCCCAGAGATCAATGCTCACTGAACACACAGAAGCTGAATAACAAGAGTCTTACATCCATACATACCGTCTTACACAAACAGTGACCAACATGGTCAAGTCTTACATCGATAAAGCCTTAAGGGCTGAACATCAAATGAAACATAGCAGCGGAAATCGTCGTCGATAAGTAGAACCCATGCCATCTGCCTTAACCCTACAGGCAATCTGACTGGGAACGTCCTAGTTCGCATGATCGTCTCCAAAGAACTCTTCTTCGAACTCCGGTTCTCCCATGCCTGGTCAATTAAATAACCAGTGGCAAGCCAATGAGTACTTTGAATGTACTCGCAAGCAACCCATGATTTGGTTCAAGGTACAGTAATGCATGACATAGGTAAAGTTTTGCATAAGGCTAGTTTTGAGTGCAGGACATGTTCAACATCCTATAAAGCATGCATCAAGAGAATTCAAGTAACCATAAGATCTGGTCACAGATATCAACATAAATAGAAAGGGGCACCAACCCATTTATCATAAACAGAGAGGGCACCAACCCATCTCAATCGTGTCAAGTCCTCCGACTTGATCCAAGACAACACCATCATCTCACACACACACCGGGTTTGAAAACAAGTGGACGTAGCCCAAGAGCGGTTACCCAACTGTCCTTGACCGTGGACACGGCTATTCGAATAGTTTTACACTCTGCAGAGGTTGCACACTTTACCCACTAGATCCGGGGAACTTCCGTGTCATCCACGACCCGCGGTACCTCAAGTACCCGGGGTAAGCACCCGATCACTACCTTTCCCTAGACGACACTAACATGGAGTCCACTCGATTGGTAGTAACCCCCGTGCCGAACATTTCACATCATAAAGTTGTGGAGCCTCGCTCCCATTTTCATCACATACCACAAGCACGGGGTACCAACGGTGTGTCCGGTGCCCTGTGAAAACAGTCATGGCCGCCCTACCTGGCACGACCCCGTCCCAAGGGAGAGCACCAACTCTCCCCCGTCACTAGTAATGCGGGCTCCAAGCTAGTATCGGTCTAGGTACTCAATAATGCCCTTTCCCATATAAGGGTAGAGTGGTCGCGCATGTAAGGTTGGAATAACGGTCGCAACTCCGACCAATCCGTTTTGAAAACAACACACACCTTCCTTGGCACACCACTTCGTCATCAAGTGGTCACCAATCTCATCATCTCCCTCGGGCATAGGTGGCACCCGACGGGGTTTTCGAAAAGACTTTTGAAATCACATTGCCTCCTTCACCATGCACAAACCCACCCCATTTGCGTAGCATCTACATTTGCATCCTATCTACTCCCACCGGCATAACCCTCATAAGAAGGTAGGGCCAGGCACACTGCAAGTATCAACGAGGAAGTAATCGTGGTAACCAACCCACGTGGTTCACCATCTCATCATGATTCCGATGCATCGATAATAAAGAGCTAAAAATGACATGCATATAAAAGGGGTATCATAGTCATGGTCAAAGGGCTGCTTGCCTTGGTTGGCTTGATCTTCAAAGTCTTCAGGCTCTGCTCCTCCTTCTTCCTCAGCTACCTCGTCAAACACGGGATCTAACGTCGCAAGAAAACAACGGGAAAAATAAGACAATAATAAAAACCGAAAAGTCAAAGTGCTCACAAAAATGTCAACTTATTTTTGTAAAATACTAAGAGGAAAGCTAGGAAGGGGACAACTTTTGGTTTTGGTTTTGGAGCAGCAAAATAGGAGTTATGGATTTTCAAAGGCCTATTTAAATGCTAAAAACCACATTTAAATATTTACAGAGAATAAAAGGTGGTTGGATTTGAATGAAAGTTGCACCATTAAATAGGTTGCAATATTCTAGGAATTTAGAAATTGGAATCAATGCATTTGGATTAATATTCTGTCCTGTGGAATTTTTGGAAATAATACAGAAAAGGAAAAAGAGAAACGGCGCTGTGCCACTGGGCCAGAGAGGCCACAGCAGCAGCAGGCCCAGGGGGGGGGAAACCCAGCCCACGCGGCCGCCACATCGAAGGCGTAAAGGCTGAATACGCCTTCAGCCGACGGCGGATCGGTGCGCGCGTGCGCGCACGTTTTAAACCTGACGGGTGGATCCCACCCGTCAGGGCGTGTGGCTGACGGGCCGGCCCCACGGCGGCCGTCGTCTACCTCCGGCCAGAGGCGACGGCGAGCTCGCCGGCGGCGATACAGGGCACGGGAAGGGGCGCGGAGGCTACCGTTGGACTCAGGAGCGAGTCGCGGTTCTGGTGGTGGTGGAGACGGTCGCCGGGGTGGCCTGCTTCGCCGGCGACGAGGTCCCGCGGCGGAGGTGCTTCGGGCGCCGGTGGTTCCGGCCGTTTCCGGCTGCAAAACGAGGGGGAAAGAGAGGGGAAAGCATCAGTGAGGCGAGGGGAGTCCAGTTCAAGAGAGAAAAGGAGCGGAGGAGGCCTGTACCCGCAGATCGACGGCGACCCGAGGCGGCGGAGCTCGAGCTCGATCTCGAGCTCGGGCGGCTCTGGAGAGAAGTGGGTGGTTCCGGGGGTGGATTGGGTGTGTGGAGGGGCGACAGGGAGGAAGAGGAGGGCTCGGGAGCGCCTTATATAGGCTGGCCGCGGTTCACCGTGGGCGTGGCCTACGGGCGCCCGCGGGATCGGCTCTGGAAGCCGTTGGAGAGAGGTTGGAGCTGTCCACGGCGCTCGTGGGGATGGAGTAGGGCGCCAGGGAGGAGGAGAGAGAGCGGGGGAGTGTTCTGGCGCCCGCGCGTGTGAGGCCGGCCATTGGCCGAGCCGGACGGCGTCGGGCACGCGCTGCAGGAGGGGAGAGAGAGGGAGAGACAATGGGGACGGCACGGCGGCGTGTCGCAGACGTCAAGACACATCAACTGGCGCGATGGGAAGGCACGAGGCGGTCGGGAGGCACGGTGTCAACGGTCGGCGCTCTGGCAGGCGCTCCAGAGCGCGACTTTGGCCGGCATCCGCGGGTTTTCTGCGTCGCGCGCGCGTCCTTTTCTGTCTGGAGGCTACAGTGGAAGGGGGCAAAACCTGGAAAGAGCCTGGGATGCTCTGGGGTGCAGAGGGGAGAGAGAGAGGCTGGGAGAGAGAAGGGAAGCTGTTGTCCAGAGAGGACAAACGTGATTCCCTCCTTCCTCCACATTGCTTCCTCGGGTAGAAAAGTGTCTAAGTGACAGAGGGGAGTGAGGAGGGGTTGTGGCAAAAAGATGAACTCAAGGAGATTAGTGAAAGTGGCAAAAATAGGCTTTTTAGTATTTTGCCAGAAGGTGTTTGATGGAGTTTTGGGTAAGCTAATGACTCCCACTGGCCAAGATACTCCAAGGGGTGAAATTTCACATATATTTAGGGCCTTCCACCCATTTTGAGCTTATTTGAACAAAGTTGCCAATGCAACTTTTGCAAACCCTAGAAATGGGCAGAAATGGATTTGTGTAGATCCAGTGGAGTAAATCATTTCTCCTTGATGTGCCACTTGGTGTGGTAGCCTTATTTGGTCACATGATCAGGCTCACCAAAGTTGGGGTCCTGGAGAAAAAGTTGGTAGTGCAAAGTAGTTCAAACTTGATTCTGGTCAGAGAGGGTTTTGAGGCACTTTGACCAAGACTTCCTATTCTCCAACCTGTGCCATTTGGTCCAGATGCATCATTAGACCAATGAAGCATGTCCACCAAGTTTGAGCACATTTGGACATACTTGGCAATGTAAAGTTGATCAAACTTCAGAATGGACAGAGATAGTTTTGAGGGGTTTTGATGGTGTTATCTTGTTCTCCAAGTCATGAGACTTTGCAAGATCATCTAATATGTCATATGTGACATGATGGAATTTTCCTGGAATTTCTGGAGAATATTTCCTTTGTAAATATTTCAAAAGCTTGAAATATCCAGAAAGGGTTTTAGAGGGATTTGACCAATATTTTGAGCATGACCAGGTGTTGAAACTCTTATATATGGACAATATATGTCCTATGAGTTTCCCTAAATTTTGTCAAATATTTTTGAAACAGTAAAGTAATTTTTTCCTATTAAAGACCATTTCTGGCCTTAAGAAAAAGCCTTTAAATAAAATAGAACAGTAACTTTTAAAATTATATTTTTGTGGTTCCTGGGCATCCTATATCTAATAGGAGTCTAATATATTTTTGGAAAGATTTTTACTGCCCTTAATCAAGTACTTGTAGTGCAAACCTCAATTCAGGGGTTTTTGGAAAACTAATTTTAGAAAATACTTTCTGGCCAAATTATCTTTGTAAGAAAACTCCATATAGCACTATTCACATGGCATGGTCATTGGTCAGGAGCTTGGGGTAAGGAGGTGGAATATAGAGGGCAGAGTAGTTGACTTCAAGAAGCACTTGAAAGAAACACAGAGAGAAACCAACTCCAAATAAAAGCCAAAAAAAATGCAAAAAGTTTTTGTTGGTCCAAATTTTCATGCTTTAATAATGAAAATGAAATGTTACAAAATGCACGGTGTGACAGGGGTGAAAGAGAGGATTTGTCGTTCTACGTCGGCAGGGCCCGGCACCGCGCATACCTCAACCGCCGTTAGCCTTTCGGAACTAAGGAGTGAGGGGCTACGTGACCAGTTAGGCTCCTGAGTCATGATGCTCAGGAGTCCCCCTTGACGCTCAAACGGGTCTTAATATGTTGGCTTCGCTCGGGGAGGGGCGTGCGACAACCAGGTCCGAGGGACCTGGCTGGGTGGCGTGTGCTCGGGCGTGGCCCCGGGCGCAGCAACCGTGCCCAGCCCCCTTGCATGGCGCTCCCGAGGGGAGGCATTGCAATGAGGTCAGACACTAAGCTCTGGGCTCCCTGAGGTCGATACAGCCGTGGGCTGCCCTCAGTTGTTTATCACGAGCGCGGAGCATAGCACTTCCGTATGTGTACGGGCATAGCCGCTCCTCGGCAGTGTCGTCAGCCAGCGCGGAGCATGGTGCTTCCATTGGTACGTGGGAGGGGGGCTCCCCTCCGGGAGGAGCCCCCGGGGCATGTACAGCCCCGCCCTGACACGTGGCCGGCACGGTAGGGCTATGGGAGGTGTATCTAGGCACCCGTGAGCTAGAGCGGGACTCACGGGGCCCTACCTCGAGGCGGGTTGCGTCTGGCTCTGGGCCTTTGTCTGTGGTACGTTCCTGCAAGGTGGTTAAAATGCAAATTCTCTACGTCCTCAGGTCCTGGCCCTCGAGCAAGCTCAGCCGTCGCAGGTATGACAGGTCGCAATGCCGTGGGTCAAGGCCAGGGGGTGAGGGCTGGAGAGCCAATAAGAGCTCCTGAGTCGCGATGCTCAGGCGCCCCCCTTTTAATGTGCAAGCGCTTTGCATGAGAGAGGAGAGGCCTGTTGTAGGCAGCAGACGTAAGCAGGTTAAGCATGAAGAAGCAAATCAACTTAGATAGATGCAGATAAAGGCAAATGCCACTGGGTCAGGCCCGAGCGGCTTGGGGATGATGCAGCCCGAGGGGCTCCCCCAACAAGGTAAGCTGAAGACGAAAGCAAAATGGATACATGCCGTGGGGACAGACCCAAGCGACCTGGGAATGATGCAGCCCTGAGGGCGCTCCCAGCTGAAACGGAATCTGAAAGAAGTCACCTAATACCATTGCAGCACGAGTGTCGGAGTAGCTGACGGTGCGTGGTGAAGAAGCCAATCCTCACGAGCCCTAGGAGCTCCGAGCCTCGGGAGGCTTGCGAGGTCCGGGCGGCTCGACAAGGTCCATCTTCATTTCCTCCAGGAGCGCACGATATTGAGCTTCTAGAATGCTTATCATCAGGTGCTGGTGAGAAGCAGCCGCGTTCGGCAGGCCGAAGGGCATGTAGATGTAGCTGTGCGGTGGACCCTTGCAACGTGCCACGCGCGAAGGCCAGAAGCACTCCTGAGACGCAACTCGATTGAGCCCTGGGTAGTCAACACAGACGCGCAGCCTGCCATCCTCGCCTGGATGGGGAGCTATGCCGGGCAGGCGGCGGTTGCCGCGCATGACTCTTGATTCCTGCAACTCCTGAGCGACCTTGGTGATGAACTCGTGAGGGTTGGGCCCTCCTTTCCTTATGCCTTCATGACGGAAACGTGCCGCGAAGCACGCCTCCAAGTGGTGCCCGAGCGCCTCCCTCGTGACCTTGGCAAAGTCAGTGGCTCCCCAGGAAAGAGCCCCCGAGCCTTGCCCAAGGAGGGCGCCGGGCGTGCCTTCCTATGCGATGGAGGGTGGCGCCCCTTGGATGGGCGCGGATCACGATGTGGCGCCTCCGGAGGTGCCTGCCTCCTGAGGCCCTGAGCCAGGTGATGTCTTCTTCTTCTTGGGAGCTGCTTTAGGAAGGTTTCCACTCTTGTTGTCTGGGTCCTCGATTGACGCGGCTTGGAAGGTGCGCTCGAGGGAGCACACCGCATCCTTCTCTTCACAGGGGACCGTGATGACTCCGCCACTTCCTGGCATCTTGTGGACATTGTAACCATGGTGAGTCACTGCCATGAACTTGGCCAGGGTTGGATACCCAAGGATGGCATTGTATGGCAGGAGAATGTGGGCGACGTCGAAGTCAATGAGCTCAGTACGGTAGTTCTTGCGCTGTCCAAAGGTGACAGGGAGGCGGACCTGCCCTATCGGGACAGTGGAACCATTAGTGACTCCTGAGAAGGGCTTGGTTGGTTGAAGCTTATCGTACGACACTTGAAGATTGTTGAATGTCTCGATGGACAGGATGTTGAGCCCTGCTCCGCCGTCGATGAGGGTCCTGGTAACTTGCACATTGCTGATGACTGGGGAGCAGAGCATCGGGAGGGCACCGGCCATTGCCACACACTTGAGCTGATCCGCTGAGCTGAACGTGATGGCGCACGCGGACCACCTGAGAGGGCGCGTGGCCTCAAGCTTGGGAAGGACTGCATTCACCTCACGAGCAAACTACTTGAAGATGCGCTGAGAGGCTGGGGCCTGAGCGCCGCCCAAGATGCAAGCGATCGCATGTGGTTCCTAGAAGCCCCCAGCCCCCTCGGCCTGATGATGGTCGTCATTCCTTCTTGGCGATGGTGGCAGAGGAGGAAGTCCTGCGTTGCCTTGCGGGTGATCCTCACGAGGCTGATCCCTCTAAGCCCCCTCGCGAGGTTGGTCCTGCCAGCGGTCCTCGCGAGGCCGGTCACGCCACCCTTGGCGAGGGCCACGGTCGTCCCATCGTCCTCCACCTCTTGCTCCGCCTCGGCCGTAGCCCCAATCATTGCGCTCGGAGCGTCGACCGACACGGCCTTCTCGCACGGCCCTGAGCTCTTGGCATTTGTTGGTGTTGTGGGTATGGAGATCATGGTACACGCAGTACAGGCTGCCCTTGGACGACTCTGGCTGGTCCCTGCCGCACTTCGTGTCCGGCTCTGCTGCGAGCATAGCTGCTCCCTTGCGCTTCACATCCCTGGCCTTGGCTTTCTTCTCTTCTGGGTCCGCTGCTGGGAGCTCGAGAAGGGAGAGGCGTCCCTCCTCAGCCCTTGCGCACTTGGTCGCCAGGTTGAACAACTCCATAGACGTACACAGATCTTCGTGGATCGCCAGCTCCTCCTTCATCTTAACGTCGCGAACGCCATCAGAGAATGCTGAGATGATGGCCTCCTCGGTTACCCTGGGAATCTTGAGGTGAACACTATTGAAGCGTTGGATGTACTTCTGTAAGGTTTCTCCAGGCTGCTGCTTGATGCGGCGCAGGTCACCCACGGCCGGCGGACGGTCGCGAGTGCCCTGGAAGTTGGCGATGAAGTGAGTGCGCATCTTGTCCCAGGAGGAGATAGTGCCAGGAGGCAGGTTCAAGACCCAGGTGCGGGCGCCGTCCTTGAGTGCCATGGGAAACCAGTTCGCCATGACCTTTTCGTCCCCGTTGGCGGCTTCGATGCCCAGCTCGTAGAGCTGTAGGAACTCTGCGGGGTTGGCAGTGCCGTCATAGCGAGGAGGCAGTTCAGGCTTGAACTTGCCTGGCCAGGCGACACTGCGTAGCTTGGTGGTGAAGGCATGGCAGCCTACGGTGGCCACCGGAGCTCTCTGCTGATGGGGGTTCCCGCGTGCCTCTGCCTGGAGCAGCGCGGGCTCTTGACGTGCTGGCGCAGGGATGCGGTCATGGTGCACCGGTGCCGGGAGCACGCGTGCACCTTCCTGGGGACGAGGGATTTCTTGGCAGCTCCTTTCTTGTCGCGCGGGCGCCGGTCGCGGTGGATCTCGTCCTGGGGCCGCGCGCCTTGGAGCCAGGGCACCGCCTTGGGGAGGATGCTGTGGAGGCACCTCCTGATCTGCGCCTCCTGCGTAGGACGGAGGGTGAGGCAGTGAGAGGGACGGCGCAGGGGAGCCCCCTGTGGCGCTGACGAGCTCGGTGATGCGAGCGAGCCACTCCTCGTAGAGGTCGTCGACAGGACGGTAGTGCAGGAACTCACGCGCCAGGAGCAACACGGCGTGCGTGTCCGTGGGGGCGCAACGGGCGTGGGACGACGAACCAGCTAGGGTCAGCGACGGGGTGGCAGTGCGGCCTTCCCGCCGCACTGAAGGATGCAGCAACGAGGCCTGCTGCTCGTTCCCCGCCGGGCCGGTGGCGGCGTTGGCGGCAGGCGACGGGGAACGACGAGGACACCCACCGACAGGAGCCGTCTGGGCAACGCGGGCGGCGAGAGCAGCCCGACGCTCGGCGCGAGCCCGGCGAGCATCAGCCATGGACACGACGGAAGATCGAATGCGAGACAGCAAAAGAAAGATTCCGGTGCACCCCTACCTGGCGCGCCAAATGTTGGATGTTGGGTTCCGGCAGACCCTTAAGGTTCGAACTCTAGGGTGCGCATGAAGATCTTCCCCCTACCGATCCACGTCCGATCGCCTCGTGAGAATCTAAGCTAAAAACGATGAACAACACAAGGGACACGAGATTTATACTGGTTCGGGCCACCATTGTGGTGTAATACCCTACTCTAGTGTGTGGTGTGGTGGATTGCCTCGGGGGCTGATGATGAACAGTACAAGGGAAGAATAGCCTCGCGAGAGGTGTTCTTGAGCTGGTGCGATGAACTGCTTGGGTGAGTTCGATCACCTCTCTCTCTGATTAGGACTCTCTAAGATCTCCAGATGCCCTCTACTGTGGTGGCTAGATCTATTTATAGAGTCCCTGCTCCTCTTCCCAAATATTGAGCGAGAAGGGCACCAACAACGGCCATTTTGAAGGGGAACATCTTGTACAAGTTATCCTGACTAAAGTTGGTCTTCGGCTGCCAAAGGCACTGGCGATGACGCCGTCTTGGGCTCCACGGTGACCTCCATCCTGCCGCTCTGCTGGTCTTGGTCTAGTTGCACTGAAATGGCAACCGTTGCCTGATGCCTCGGTACTCCACACCTGTGCTTGCCCCCTTTGCACCAAAGAGGAAACAAGGACACTGCGCAGGCCAGCGCCCGCCTGGCACCCGCTTGGTCTAGTTCGTCATGGCTTGCGTCACGAGCACCTCGCGAGGTACCCTGCCTTGATCTCTCCGCCTCCTCGCGAGCCTGCCTGGCGAGGCCGTTCCTGAGGAAGTCTTGTGTCGTCCGCCCCGTGAGGCTTGGCCCCTCGCGAGGGTCTTGAGTCTTGCGCTGATGAAGGTGGGCCATACTGGGCTACCACTTGAGCCACGCCGCAGGCCGTAGACAGGCAAGTCTGGGGACCCCGTTCCCAGAACACCGACATAAAATGAATATGTATGCTAAGTATATGAAATATATTGTTACAAATAAAATAAAGATACCAGAAGCTGAAATTTCCACCATGCTTGCCAATTATACTTTTAAAGGTGGAATACCTAAGAAGCTTGGAGCTCCAGGAGTACCAACTATACCATGCTCCATTAAAAGAAACTATGTAAAAACTGCTTTATGTGATCTTGGAGCCGGTGTTAGTGTTATGCCTCTCTCTATATATCATAGACTTGATTTGAATAAGTTGACACCTACTGAAATATCTTTGCAAATGGTCAATAAATCAACTGCTATACCTGTCGGTATTTGTGAGGATGTGCCTGTTGTGGTTGCAAACGTTACTATTTTAACGGACTTTGCTATTCTTGATATTCCCGAGGACGATAATATGTCTATTATTCTTGGTATACCCTTTTTGAATATTGCAGGGGCTATTATTGATTGCAACAAAGGCAATGTCACTTTTCATGTTAATGGCAATGAGCATATGGTACACTTTCCGAGGAAACAACCTAAAGTCCACAGTATCAATTCTATTGGAAAAATTCCAACGATTACTATTGGAGGTTTCGAATTTCCTCTTCCTACTGTCAAGAAGAAATATGATATTCCTATGATTGGGGACGTGCATATCCCTGTTGAGGTAACCTAGTGCTATTCGAAAATTCTCCGGTTTCATGCGATTCGGAATGAGTTTGTTAATAAGACTTGATCAACCTTGTTAGTGGATTCCTTTTGATGAGCATGAGATGGATGAAGTTAGAAAGCACAACTCTCTGTACCCTCCTTTTACTTTCAGTTATTTAGGTTAAATAAAGCAAAAATGGTATTTTCTGTCTGTTTTCTGAATTCTCCTTGCAATAAAAAATACCCCAAAAATAAAAGTTCTCCAAATGTCCCAAAAATGAGATATGATTTTTTGTAGAATATTTAAGAATATCTGGCACTGAGAACACACCAGAGGGGGCCACCACTTGGCCAGGGGGCACAAGGCGCGCCCACCCCCTGGGACGCGCCCCCTGCCTCGTGGACCCCACATGGCCCCCTCCACTTATTCCAGCACCCACACACTTCTTCTTCCTCCAAAAAATCCCCCCTAGCTCAAACTCATGTTCTAGCTCATCTTGCTGCCATTTTCGATCTCCTTGCTCAAAGCTCCTTTCACAAAACTGCTTTGGGGGATTGTTCTTCGGTATGTGACTCCTCCAATGGTCCAATTAGTTTTTGTTCTAGTGCTTTATTTGTTGTAAATTTTTGCTGCTGAGGTGACCCCATTCTTAAGCTTGCATGTCAAATTTATATGGTTCCAAGTAGTTCTAATGCATGATATAGCCTCTAGGCACTTGTGGGAGTAGTTGCTATCAATCTTGTTGAATTTTGTTCAATTTTATTTTGAGTCACTAAATATTTCAGAAATTATTCAGAGGGAGAAAATGTTGAAGAGATTGTCGAGAGGCTCTTCAAGCCGAAGCTCGAACAATAAGCAAAGTGAAGAGAATAAGAAGCCCAAGTATAATCTTCCTCGCACTGCGGAGGTTCGGCCATGTGAATGGCCTTGTGATGAGTTCTTGCAAGCCGCCGAAATTTATGAAGATTTTTATTACTTGGCTGAGAATGCAGGCCTCACCAACTTCCTCCACGACCATCTCAAATAGTATCTCCTACTCACTAATATTTTTGTGCAAAATTTTCATTTCCATGCTAGGAGATCACCACGTTTAGTAGATTTTTATTTATATGATGAGTTTAAGGAGATGTCTGATACGTCTCCAATGTATCTACATTTCCAAACACTTTTGCCCTTGTTTTGGACTCTAAGTTGCATGATTTGAATGAAACTAACCCGGACTGACACTGTTTTCAGCAGAACTACCATGATGTTGTTTTATGTGTAGAAAACAAAAGTTCTCGGAATGTCCTGAAAATCCACGGAGGCACTTTTTGGGAAATATAAAAAATATTGGCGAAAGAATCAAGACCAGGGGGCCCACACCCTGTCCATGAGGGTGGGGGTGCGCCCCCTCCCTCTGGGCGCGCCCCCTGTCTCGTGGGCCTCCTGGACCTCCACTGACCTCAACTCCAACTCCATATATTCACGTTCGGGGAGAAAAAAATCAGATATGAACTTTCATTGTGTTTTAGGATATGGAGCCGCCGCCAGGCCCTAATCTCTCTCGGGAGGGCTGATCTGGAGTCTGTTTGGGGCTCCGGAGAGGGGGATTCGTCGCCGTCGTCATCATCAACCATCCTCCATCACCAATTTCATGATGCTCACCGCCGTGCGTGAGTAATTCCATCGTAGGCTTGCTGGACGGTGATGGGTTGGATGAGATTTACCATGTAATCAAGTTAGTTTTGTTAGGGTTTGATCCCTAGTATCCACTATGTTCTGAGTTTGATGTTGCTATGACTTTGCTATGCTTAATGCTTGTCACTAGGGCCCGAGTGCCATGATTTCAACTCTGAACCTATTATGTTTTCATGAATATATGTGTGTTCTTGATCCTATCTTGCAAGTCTATAGTCACCTATTATGTGTTATGATCCGACAACCCCAAAGTGACAATAATCAGGATACTTCTCGATGATGGCCGTAGTTTGAGGAATTCATGTATTCACTATGTGTTAATTCTTAGTCCCGGTTCTCTCTTAAAAGGAGGCCTTAATATCCCTTAGTTTCCACTAGGACCCCGCTGCCACGGGAGGGTAGGACAAAAGATGTCATGCAAGTTCTTTTCCATAAGCACATATGACTATTTGCGGAATACATGCCTACATTACATTGATGAACTGGAGCTAGTTCTGTGTCACCCTTTGGTATAGCTATTACATGAGGAATCGCTTCCGGCATAATTATCCATCACTAATCCATTGCCTACGAGCTTTTCACATATTGTTCTTCACTTATTTATTTTTCCGTTGCTATTGTTACAATCACTACAAAACCCAAAAACATTACTTTTGCTATCGTTGCCTTTATTATCATACTACTTTGCTACTAAATACTTTGTTGCAGATACTAAGTTATCTAGGTGTGGTTGAATTGACAACTCAACTGCTAATACTCAAGAATATTCTTTGGCCCCCCTTGTGTCGAATCAATAAATTTGGGTTCAATACTTTACCCTCGAAAGCTGTTGCGATCCCCTACACTTGTGGGTTATCAAGACTAATTTCTGGCACCGTTGCCGGGGAGCATAGCTCTATTCTCTGAGTCACTTGGGATTTATATCTGTTAATCACTATGAAGAACTTGAAAGACGACAGAACCAAGATTTTCCCCTCAACTACGAGGGAAGGTAAGGAACTGCCATCCAGCACTACACTAGATTCTCCTTCTGTTATTAGTAAACTTGCGACGCCTAAACCTGCTACTGCTATGAACTCTGATATGTCGCATGTTATTGATGATGCCACTTCTGCTATGCATGATACTTATGATGAAACTACTTCTGTGCGTGATACTACTTTGCCATTAGGTGAATTTCTTGATGAACAACTTGCTAGAGTTAGGGGGAATGATATTATTAAAGATGCTATTATTGATGATAGTGATGATGAAAATTCTCCCATTGATTATGAATTGCCTGTTGTTCCTGAGGGTTATGTTATGAATGAAGAAGCTGCTAGAGCTATCTTTGCTTGCAATGATAGATATGATTTTAAGAAATTGTTAGCTAAATGGAAGCAGCAGTCTCTTAATGCTAGAATGAAACCTGACCCTGCTTTTGCTACTTCACCTATCTGTGTTACTGATAAGGATTATGAATTCTCTGTTGATCCTAAGATTAATACTTTGGTTGAATCTGATCCTTTTTATGGCCTTGAATTTGAAACTGTTGTGGCACATCTTACCAAGTTGAATGATATAGCTACCCTGATTACTCATGATGATAAATCTCGATATTATTATATCCTTAAGATATTTCCGTTCTCACTAAAGGGTGATGCTTAGACTTGGTATAATTTTCTTGCTCCTGGTTGTGCGCGTAGTCCCCAGGATATGATTTATTACTTCTCTGCTAAATATTTCCCTGCTCATAAGAAACAAGCCGCCTTGCGGGGAATATATAATTTTGTGAAATCAAAGAAGAGAATCTCCCACAAGCTTGGGGGAGGCTTCTCGGATTACTTAATGCTTTGCCTGATCATCCTCTTAAGAAAAATGAAATACTTTATATCTTTTATAATGGACTAACCGATGCTTCCAAGGAGTACTTGGATAGTTGTGCTGGTTGTGTTTTCAGGTTAAGAACAGTCGACGAAGCTGAATTACTATTGAATAATATGTTGACTAATGAAAATAATTGGACTCTCCCTGAGCCAATTCCTGAGGCAATTCCTGAACCAATTGAGCCAACTCCTGAGCCTATTCCTAAACCCACTCCGAAGAAGAGAGGTGTTCTATTTCTCAGTCCTGAAGATATGCAAGAGGCAAAGAAATCAATGAAAGAAAAAGGTATTAAAGCTGAAGATGTTAAGAATTTACCACCTATTGAAGAAATACATGGTCTTAATATACCGCCTGTCGAAGAACCACATTGTCTTGATAACCCGACACAGGTACTAAAGGTAAATTCTCTCTATAGATATGATAAAGTTGAAATTCCCTCTACTAAATTTCATATCCCGTGCTTATATGAATTTGATGACTTTATGGCTAGACAAGAAAGTTTTAATGCCTATGTTGGTAGAGAGTTAAATAATAATGCTTTCGAGATAGGATGCATGAGCGATAATATGGCTAGAGTTAAAGGTGAACTTAAACTCATTAGCAAATATGCTTCTATGGTTGCTACTCAAGCTGAGCAAGTACTTAAAGCTCAAAATGATTTGCTTGATGAATTAAATAATAAAAATGACTTTGCTGTTAGAGTGGCTACAAGAACTGGTAGAATGATTTAGGAACCTTTGTATCCTGAAGGCCACCCTAAGATAATCGAGAAAGATTCTCAGAGAAATAATTTAGAGACACCTAGTTCTTCTAAAAAGAAGAAAAAGAAAAACGATAGGACTTTGCATGTTTCTAGTGAACCTGTTGTAGATACACCTAAGAATCCCAATGATATTTCTATCTCTGATGCTGAAACACAATCAGGTGATGAACACGAACCTAGTGATAATATTAATGATAATGTTCATGTTGATGCTCAACCTAGCAAAAACAATGATGTAGAGATTGAACCTGCTGTTGATCCTGATAACCCACAATCAAAGAATCAACGTTGTGATAAGAGAGATTTAGTTGCTAGGAAGCACGGTAGAGAAAGAGAACCATGGGTTCAGAAACCCATGCCCTTTCCTCCTAAGCCATCCAACACAAAGGATGGTGAGGATTTTGAGCGCTTTGTTGAAATGATTAGACCTATATTCTTACGTATGCGCTTAACTGATATGCTTAAAGTAAATCCTTATGCTAAATATATGAAGGATATCATCACAAATAAAAGAAAGATACCGGAAGCTGAAATTTCCACCATGCTCGCTAATTACACTTTTAAGGGTGGTATACCAAAGAAACTTGGAGACCCCGGGGTACCAACTATACCATGCTCCATTAAAAGAAATTATGTTAGAACTGCTTTATGTGATCTTGGAGCCAGTATTAGTGTTATGCCTCTCTCTTTATATCGTAGACTTGAATTGAATAAGTTGACAACTACTGAAATATCTTTGCAAATGGTTGATAAATCAACTGCTATACCTGTCGGTATTTGTGAGGATGTGCCTGTTGTGGTTGCAAATGTCACTATCTTAACGGACTATGTTATTCTTGATATTCTCGAGGACGATAGTATGTCAATTATCCTTGGTATACCCTTTTTGAATACTGCAGGGGCTGTTATTGATTGCAACAAAGGCAATGTCACTTTTCATGTTAATGGTAATGAGCATACGGTACACTTTCTAAGTAAACAATCTCAAGTTCATAGCATCAATTCTATTGGAAAAGTTCCAACTATCATTATTGGAGGTTTTGATTTTCCTCTCCCTACTATCAAGAAAAAGTATGATATTCTTATTGTTGGGGATTTTCATATCCCCGTTGAGGTAACTTAGTGTTATTCGGAATTTCTCCGGTTCCGTGTTATTCTGAATGAGTTTGTTAACAAGACTTGACCAACCTTGTTAGTGGATTCATTTTGATGATCATGAGATGGATGAAAGTAGAAGGCACAACCTTCTATACCCTCTTTTTACTTTCTGTTATTTAGAATAAATAAAGCAAAATAGTATTATCCGTCTGTTTTTCTGAATTATCCGTGCATTAAAAAATATCCCGAAAATAAAATTGCTCCAAATGCCCTGCAAATTTAGTATGATTTTTTATGGAATATTTGATGATTTTAGGCACTGAAATCACTGCAGGAGGGGCAAGCACCAGGCCACGAGAGTGGAGGGCACGCCCACCCCCCTGGGCGCGCCCCCCTATCTCGTGGGCCCTTGGTGGCCCCCCTCCACTTATACCAGCACCCACACACTTCATCTTCTGCCCAAAAAATCCCCATCCAGCTCAAGCACGAGTTCTAGCTCATTTGCTGCGATTTTCGATCACCTTGCTCAAAGCTCCATTCACAAAACTGCTTTGGGAGATTGTTGCTTGGTATGTGACTCCTCCACTGGTCCAATTAGATTTTGTTCTAGTGCTTTATTCATTGCAAATTTTTGCTGCATAGGTGACCATGTTCTTGAGCTTGCATGTTAAATTTATGAGGTCCCAAGTAATTCTAATGCATGATATAGGCTCTAGGCACTTGTAGGAGTAGTTGCTATCAATCTTGTTTAGTTCTATTCACTTTTATTTTGAAGTTACTAAAATTTCAGAAATTTTTCAGAAAAAGAATTATGCCTAGGAGAATGTACCAAGGTGGTTCCTCGGTTAAGAAAGGACCCAGAATTGCTATACGTGAGCAAGATGTTGAATTGCCGAGGGATGCGGATGTACGAGCTTGTGAGTGGCCATCCGATGATTTTATGGTCGAAGCAGGCTTCAAGGAGGAATTTTACGCATATGTGTGTAATGCTGAGCTGGAAGACTTCTTACAAGATAAGTGTCCTCAGTACTATCAATTGACTGATTCCTTTGTGCGGAGGTTTAAATATAACTATACGCGTAATTCTCCTAGTGTCATATTTGATATTTATGATACATTGTATATCATGGACTTAGAGGATTTTACAACTGCTTGCAGACTTCCGCAGTGGGGTAATATTAATGATCCTCACAAATCTGAATTTAGAGATTTCCTTGCTAGTATTACTGTGGGAGAATCCAGGGACATAGCACAAGCTACCATAGGGAGCATTCATTTTCCTGCTATACATTATTTTGCTCTCTTCATTGGTAGATGTATTAACGGTAAGGATGAAGCATGTCATATGTGTGTCCCTGATCTGTGTGTCCTCAAGAGTACCGTGTTAGGTTATAAAGGTTATAACTTGGGGGCAATAGTTGCACGTAGGTTGCAGAATAATAGTAGAAAGGGAAATTTATTTGGAGGTATGCAACCCGTGTGGCTAATTATCTTGGTATAGCCCCACAAGAAGGGGATATGATGATACCTCCTGCTTATTTAGATTATGACGCTATGGTTAATCATCAATTTCTTAGGAGGAATGAACAATTCCTCCAATATCGACTAATCTATGACAGACGCAACGTCGTCCATGTTACTCTTCCTGCTACTCTCCTTTTTTATTATCAGGCAAAAGGAAGATATGTTGTTACCAGGGAGGAAGCAGCTGAACACGAGGGGAGAGTGGAGGCAGCTTGCCAACATGCCGCAGATCAGGACGCGGTTGCTGCTGCATCTCAGTACGACCCCAGTTACAACTACGGATATCAGCCAGGCGCTCCTTGGTACTAGACCAACTTAGGCCAAAAGCCTAAGCTTGGGGGAGTACGTATTTCTCACCGACTTTACATTCATGTTCACACACTAGTTGTCGGTGCTCATACTCTTTCATTGTATTATCCATGTTAGTTTAATTTCTTTTTTGCTTTCTTATTGTGTGTTTGATAAACCTTAAGAAAAACCAAAAAATTAGTTAGTTTAATTTCCATGCGTATAGTAGAAATTAAAATGAAAACCCAAAAAGATTTATAGTTCTTCTTCTTACTTGTTGGAAGCTTTCCCGTGTAAATAGTTTTATTTTCTATTCTTTCCTTTGGGGGTCGAGAAGACCATATTGAAAATGTTTAGTGGCTCTCATATGCATGATTATTTATTTAATTCAGAGCCCATATTACTCTATCTTCTCTCTTGAGTCGAATGCTTGCAGATTCCAGCTTAGCCCAATGCACGTGCACTATTATTATTATACACATCGTTCGGTCGTGCAAGTGAAAGGCAATAATGACGATATATGATGGACTGGTTGAGATGAGAAAAGCTGGTATGAACTCGACCTCTCTTGTTTTTGTAAATATGTTGAGTTCATCATTTCTGATTCAGCTTATTATGAAGTAAACATATTTGCAATGACATTTAGAGATTATAGTTGCTTGTGCCATGCTTAATTAGCTATGAGTTATAATGGTTTAAGTTGCGTGCCAACATGCTATTAGAATGATTATGATGTGGTATGATGGGATGGTATCCTCCTTTGAATAAATTGAGTGACTCGACTTGGCACATGTTCACGCATGTAATTGAAACAAATCAACATAGCCTTCAGGATATTTATGTTCATGGTAGATTATATCCTACGCATGCTTGTACTCGGTGTGAATTAATTTTAATGCATGTTTATGACTATTGTCGCTCTCTCAGTTGGTCGCTTCTCAGTCTTTTGCTAGCCTTCACCTGTACTAAGCAGGAATACTGCTTGTGCATCCAAACTCCTTAAACCCCAAAGTTGTTCCATATGAGTCCACCATACCTTCCTATATGCAGTATTTACCTGGCGTTCCAAGTAAATTTGTATGTGCCAAACTCCAAACCTTCAAATGAAATTCCGTTTTGTATGCTCGAGCAGCTCATGTTTCAGCTAGGGCTGCCAATATCTTCCATGCTAGGTGGGTTATTCTCAAGAGGAGTGGACTCCGCTCCTCATTCACGAGAAAGGGCCGGTAACCGGGATGCCCAGTCCCATGATCCAAAAAGATCAAAGCAAATCAAAATAATTAAACAAAACTCCCCCAGGGCTGTTGTTAGTTGGAGGCACTCGTTGTTTCGAGCAATCCCTGGATTGATGCTTGTTGGTGGTTGGGGGAGTATAAACCTTTACCATTCCGTTTGGGAACTGCCTATAATGCATGTAGTATGGAAGATACAACCATCTCATAGTTGTTGCGTTGACAGCAAAAGTATGCCGCTCAAAATGTTATTCAATCTCTATTTTAAAATCGAGCTCTGGCACCTCTACAAATCCCTGCTTCCCTCTGCAAAGGGCCTATCTATTTACTTTTATGTTCAGTCATCACCCTTCTTATTAAAAGCACCCGCTGGAGAGCACACTGTCATTTGCATTCATTATTATTGATTTATATTGGGTATGACTTGACTGGATCTCTTTTACCATGAATTACAATGTTTAGTCAGTCCTTGATCTTTAAAGGTGCTCTTTATGTTTTGCGATATCAGAAAGGGCTAGCGAGATACCATTTTGTTATATCATATTATGATTGTTTTGAGAAAGTGTTGTCATCCGAGTTTTATTATTATGGCTCGCTAGCTTTTTATGCTATTGATATGAGTAATTGTGAGACCTAAATGTTATTGTGAGTATGGTTAGTTCATAATATTTGCTGAAATCTGAATGCTAGCTTTGCATGTTTACAACAACAAGAGCAAACAGAGTTTGTAAAAGTTTTTCTTTATCATTTCAGTTTATCAACTGAATTGCTTGAGGACAAGCAAAGGTTTAAGCTTGGGGGAGTTGATACGTCTCCAACGTATCTACTTTTCCAAACACTTTTGCCCTTGTTTTGGACTCTAACTTGCATGATTTGAATGAAACTAACCCGGACTGACGCTGTTTTTAGCAGAACTGCCATGATGTTGTTTTATGTGTAGAAAACAAAACTTCTCGGAATGTCCTGAAAATCCACAGAGGCACTTTTTCGAAAATATAAAAAATACTGGTGAAAGAATCAAGACCAGGGGCCCACACCCTGTCCACGAGGGTGGGGGGCGCGCCCCCTGTCTCGTGGGCCTCCTGGACCTCCACCGACCTCAACTCCAACTCCCTATATTCACGTTCGGGGAGAACAAAATCAAAGAGAAAATTTCATCGCGTTTTACGATACGGAGCCGCCGCCAAGCCCTAATCTCTGTCGGGAGGGCTGATCTGGAGTCTGTTCGGGGCTCTGAAGAGGGGGATTCATCACTGTTGTCATCATCAACCATCCTCCATCACCAATTTCATTATGCTCACCGCCGTGCGTGAGTAATTCCATCATAGGCTTGCTAGACGGTGATGGGTTGGATGCGATTTACCATGTAATCAAGTTAGTTTTGTTAGGGTTTGATCCCTAGTATCCACTATGTTCTGAGATTGATGTTTCTATGACTTTACTATGCTTAATGCTTGTCACTAGGGCCGGAGTGCCATGATTTCAAATCTGAACCTATTATGTTTTCATGAATATATGTGTGTTCTTGATCCTATCTTGGAAGTCTATAGTCACCTATTATGTGTTATGATCCGACAACCCTGAAGTGACAATAATCGAGATACTTCTCGGTGATGACCGTAGTTTGAGGATCTCATGTATTCACTATGTGTTAATGCTTTGTTCCAGTTCTCTATTAAAAGGAGGCCTTAATATCCCTTAGTTTCCACTAGGCCCCCGCTGCCACGGGAGGGTAGGACAAAAGATGTCATGCAAGTTCTTTTCCATAAGCACATATGACTATTTACGGAATACATGCCTACATTACATTGATGAACTGGAGCTAGTTCTGTATCCCCCTATGTTATAGGTATTACATGAGGAATCACATCCGGCTTAATTATCCATCAATGATCCATTGCCTACGAGCTTTTCACATATTGTTCTTCGCTTATTTACTTTTCTGTTGCTATTGTTACAATCACTACAAAACCCAAAAACATTACTTTTGCTATCGTTACCTTTATTATCATACTACTTTGCTACTAAATACTTTGCTGCAGATACTAAGTTATCCAGGTGTGGTTGAATTGACAACTCAACTGCTAATACTCAAGAATATTCTTTGGCTCACCTTGTGTCGAATCAATAAATTTGGGTTGAATACTTTACCCACTACAAAAAAAAGACACATCCGTGACATTTTGGGCCGAACGAAAAATAAATTTGTCATACATATGACACTTCTATGACGATAATTGTGACAAAACCCGGTATCATCATAGATGTGGTGGGATCCTACTTCTATGACAAAAAATCATGACAGAAAATGGGCTTTTCGTCCTGGGCTGGCCGGAGACGCAACTGCATGACATTCTTTGGGCCGTCCATGACGGAAAAAACCGTGGTAGAAGCAAGGGGGAGGAAAATTTCGAGGAGTTGCCGGTTACGGTGGGAGGTCGGGGGCTGAGTGATGCGCGTTTCTCTCGTACACGTGCGCGCGTGTGTGCAAGGCGTTGGCTCTAACTGAACCCGAGTGAGGCGTTGGGCTCTAACTGAACCCGAGCCATTGCACTGCAGGCTACGCGTTACTGAACCCGAGCGATCGATCGATGGCTGTTAACTGAAGCCGATCGAGCGATTCCTTCGCTACTAATGCTAACTGAAGCCGATCGATTGGATGAACAATGAGCGTTGCGGGGGGGGCGGTTGGATGAACAGTGAGCGGTGGCGTTGCCTCTGGATGAACAGGACCCCGTGGTGTGGAGGGCTGGATGAACAGTAGACGATGGAGGGGTGCCCGTGGAGGTGTGGTTGAACAGGACCCCGTGGTGTGGAGGGCTGGATGAACAGTAGACGGTGGAGGGGTGGTTGAATAGTAGCCGGTGGAGTAGCGCGTGGTGGAGGCTGGATGAACAGGAGCCCCTGGAGGCTGGAGGAGGTCGACGGTGGAGATGAACAATATCCCGTGGAGTCCCGTTTTGTGGTACGCCACACCCCTCCCGATGAACAGGACCCCCGTTTCGACCGTAGCGCTCCAATACAAGTCTATTTCGTCCGTTTTGTGGTACACCACACCCCTCCCAATCAACAGGGCCCCCGTTTGGACCGTAGGAGGTCCGTTTCGTCCGTTTTGCGGTACGCCACACCCCTCCCGATCAACAGGACCCCCGTTTCGACTGTAGGAGGTCCGTTTCCTCCGTTTTGCAGTATGCCACACCCCTCCCGATCAACAGGACCCCGTTCCGAATGTAGGAGGTCTGTTTCCTCCGTTGTGCGGTACGCCAGGCCTCGTTTCCATCGCCTGTTCCGTCCAAGCCCTCCCGATGAACATGACCACGCATTCCGTTCAGACCCAGCCGGTTGGCTCCCACGCGTTCCGTTGCCTCCCGATGAACACGACGCATTTCGTTACCTCCCCATGAACATGACGCATTCCGTTGCCTCCCCATGAACACGACGCATTCCGTTGCCTCCCCATGAACACGATGCATTCCGTTGCCTTCCCATGAACACGATGACGACGTTGTTTCTCCGTTCCGACCCAGCCATGTACACGAGCTCTCGCCGTACGTATGCGCGAGTAGGCATTCGAGACTCTGCCCGTATGTACACAAACGTGGCCGTATTTTCTTTCTTGCACCCTGGCCGATGTACGTACGTGTACATGCTACGTGTGTGCCTCTACTACGACACCTGCGCGCCTCTACATCCACCAGTATATATGTACGTACACGTTCGCGACCAGAATGACAACGCTACGTACGCTTCGACCAGGTGGGTCCCGACTGTCAGGCACTTCCTTGCGTGCGAAGATGTAGCTGGTGGGTCCCAGTAGTTAGGGGGGCGAATCATTTTGGTTTTTTTTGCCCGAACGCACTTCCTTGCGTGCGAAGATGTAGCTGGTGGGTCCCAGCAGTCAAGGGGGAAACGTCTTTTTTGCAATATATGGTGGCCCGTCCGGTGGGTCCCTGCTGTCAGGTGGAGGAATAATTATTTTGCGCGTAATAAGGAGGCACTTCCTTGCGGCCGCCGTGGACCCAGCTGTCAGCCTCTCCACGCACAGTACTCTTCCGATGGAAGTCGATCATTGACCACATTGACCACGCCGTGCCGAGAGCACCACGGCGGTGGACGACGGTGAGGCCTAGGAAGCGGACGACATGGAGCCGGGGAAGACGCAGCAGTGGATGCCCACGCGAAGAGGAGTACGAGGGTTCACTGGTTCGGCTGCAGTGTGAGGCTGCCATCGCCACAGAATAACAAGGGGTGTGGGTGAGTAGAGGGATGGCTTGGCCAGTGGTGGGTGTAGTAGGGGGCGGTGAGGCCTCCGCGGCATCACAGCCGGCCACGGGAGGCAGGAGCACGCGGCACGACCGGCGCTGCTTTGGGCGGCTGGAGCACAAAGACCAGAGGTTGAAGAAGCACTGAGGCCGTTGGATGGACATCGTACGGTCACTGGAGCTAGAATCGTTCATATTGACTAAGTTGACAAAGCCCTCCGTACCCGTAAGCTTAGTAGGCCCACAAGTCAGCCTCCCACCAAGGTGATTCCCAGCTAGCAGGGGGAGTATTCATTTTTTTGTGCGTAATAAGGAGGCATTTCCGGTGGGTCCGAGCTGACAGCAGGGGGAACATTTTTTCGCAAAATACAGAGACCCTTCCGGTGGGTCCCAGCTATCAGGTGGAGGAATCATTATTTTGCGCGTAATAAGGAGGCATTTTCCTGTGTGGGCCCCTACTGTCAGCCTCTTCCGATGGTTGTTGTTTGTTGACCATGTTGACCTCGCCGTGCCGAGAGAACAAACGCGGTGGACGAGGGTGAGGCCCAGGAAGAGAACCACCCGGAGCCAGCGAAGCCACCGCAGAGGATGCCCACGCTAAGGGGAGAACAAACACTGACTGGTCGGCTGCGGGGTGAGGCTGACATCGCCGGAAAATAATAGGATGTGTGGGTGGTTAGAGGGATGGCCTAGCGGCAGCATAGCCAGCCACGGGAGGAGGGAGTAGGCAGTCCCGCCGGCGCTGGTTTGGGCGGCTGGAGCAGGAAGATCAGAGATTCAAGAAGCACGGCGGCCGTTGGATGGACATCCAACAGTGAATGCTGTGTGTTGACTAAGTTTACAAAGCCTTGCGTACGCGTCAAAAAAATTAGGACAGCGTCATCGTCAACCTAGTAGGCCCAGAAGTCAGCCTCCAAATCTGTGGAAAACAACATACAACCCATTAGCCATTATTTTCAATAATTTATAGCCCATTTGCTAATTCTTAAGGATATTCGAAGCCCATATTCTTTTTATTAGCATTACAGACCATATATTCTGGGCACTGCTAAAAATTTCAACACAATTTTGCATATTTCGGTGGGGTCCGAACTCTTTTAATCACGAAATTTTGAGTCACGTTAAAAATAGTTTTCAAAAAATTATATCAAAAAAAAATTCAAAAAAAAATTCACCGCAAAAAAATGAATGAAATTTAGAATCTTAACTAGCAAGATGCCCGTTCGTTGCACGGAACATGAAGATGCATTTGTATGAGTAGTTTGACTTGTAGGAGAAAAGATGATATTTTAATGTAATTGCCAGTTGGCTTTGGTTTTTATAAGAGTAGAGAGTAGAGAAATCCTGAAAAAATGATAGTTTAATGCAATTGTCAGTTGGCTTTGGTTTAAAAATTTACAGCCCATTTCTTACAACTTATAGCCCATTTTCTGGGGAAGCCCATTTCTTACTACATACATCCCTCCTCGTCTTGAAAGATTTGCAGCCCAGCAAGGCTGAGAAAAGCAAGTAGGCCTTGGTTTTGGTATTCCCCAAAAAAGGAACTGGGCTAGCCAATTTCAGATAGAAAAAATATATCAACTGGGCTCGTCATGTGCTTAATAAAAGCGTAAGCGTGGGCTAGACTGGCCACAACCCCCACACAGCGTGCAGTTGAGCTCCGTCTCTGAAACTGAAAAACAACTGGGCGAGCTGTTGGGTCCCTGGTGTTATCCACTCGTTGTGTAATTTTCTCGTTTATTGACTACATTGACAATGGCGTGGAACCTAGTTGTCAAACAATTAGGAGGAAGTATTTTTTTGGCTTGTAATAATGAGGCACCTGCTTGCGAAATGCAATGACCCTGGTGGGTCCCTACTGTCAGCTTCTCCACGTAAAGTCATCTCCTGATTCCTCTTGGTTGTTGACCATGTTGACAATGCCAGACGGCGGCGGGCACAGCGAGCTAACCAAGGCGGAGAACGACGGCAAGGCCTCGGACGGGAACGAACAACAGCCATGGAAGATGCGGCAGTGTAGTGGCAGGTGGAGGGGAGTACGAGGGCAACAACATGCAAGTCAAGCATACAGATGGTACAAAAGGCCCAAGGATTAATTGTTCATCAAATTTTTAGACAAAACCCAGATTGAACATGACAGTAACATCTAACCCAACCACTCTTTTTTGCAGTCACAAACAAATGGACCGGTCTGATCCACAAAATCAACATCCTGTGCAAAAAAAAATTATTTCAGGATGTCTACAACTTATTGTAAATATGAGCCGAGCACATTTAGAAGCCCATTTGTCCACCTGAAACTTCTTTTTTTGTTGTTCAACATGTTCGTCCGTGAGAAATCTCTTGCTGTAAAAATTAAGCCTCATGGACAATAGTAACCTCGCGTTCAACAGGAAGAATGTGACAAAGCTTCTGTTTGCCTGGTTGGATGCATATCGTCCCATCGTTATTGTCCTCAAACAAATGTCATGAGAACTGAGAAAATCCTTGTGCTTATTACGCCAATGATTGGTTATATGTTTTTCTCCATGTGGTTCTCCCTAGGTAGACATGAAGATTGAAAACAGTTAAGGTCTGAAAAAAGAGTATGTCGAAAGAACGACAACTGAACAGTTAATTCTAGTACAATATATACGGGCTTTCAATGTGCATGAAATCATCACCTCTATGTATAAATTCTCAAGAGATAGAAAGCATCGCAGCAAGCCAATAATTATGTCCAGATCAAAACTATACATTCTGATATATATGATCTTGACAGAATCCAGCAGCATTGATAGGCTATCAATGGACGAACTCTTTATTGAGCATATAACATAATATTAGTACCCAAAGTGTACTCCGAGATGATATAAAACTTATGCGCACAAATGAAAAATGCAGCATATGATTACAAATGTGTAGATGATAATATACATTGCCTGAAAAAGTGAGGAGCCAAACACCAACTCCTTGTGATTATTAAACGGGTCACGAGTTACACCCAAGGTCTCCAGTTTGGGCGCAGAGACGATAGTTATTTCTGAAGGTGTATAACAATTATGAAGGAGCAACCTTTCAAGTGAAGGGGCATCTTCGATGATGAGTTGCTGTCCTTTAAAACAAATTCCAATGCTTTTAAGGTGAGGCAACTTTATTTGGAGACAACTGATACCGATTTATATTCCCAAAACAATCAGCAAGCGCTCCAGGGCAGGGCAACTGGACTGGA
The DNA here is from genome assembly GCF_002162155.2 of Triticum dicoccoides. Classification (NCBI taxonomy): domain Eukaryota; kingdom Viridiplantae; phylum Streptophyta; class Magnoliopsida; order Poales; family Poaceae; genus Triticum; species Triticum dicoccoides. Next base: position 412,062,069 of record NC_041391.1, on the reverse strand, counting down.
TGATGTTGTGCAGTGAGGCCTCCGACAGATAAACCACCACAAGCGAAAGTTTTTTTAGTAGTGGGAGTTGAAGCATTTGTACCAGATCGTCTGGTAGATGGCACCGGGCGAAGGTGGCGGTGTGGAGGGAGGAGGAAAACCGCGAGATGGACAATGGTGGTGTGGGCACGAATTCTTGGTATGTTCGTGGTATGAAACTTTTGTGGTAACGGTAGAACTCAAACTGCTGGAGTTTTCCGAATTCAGGGGATGTCAGCCAAACGTCCACCTTGCCGGGTATGGACAGCAGGTAGCTTGTCGGGATGCAGAGGAATTGAACGGGGCCCTGCTGGTGAGAAGAGACGATGGCTCTGATGAGATCAAATTCAGGAAGGACAGATATCTGACGACAGTCGAGATTGAGGGACGCGGTGCGCCATAGAGGGCACCACCGAGTTGAGAGGACTTGTGTGTGGTAGCAATCCTTGGTGGGGAGAAGGGAGATGATCTCCTCAAGGATGACGCCCGGGAGATCGCTGATGCGGTCCACCGGAGATTCTACCGGTTCCTCAGATCCGGGTGGGGGGGATCGCCGCTTCTCCCCGCGCTACCGGGTGCGGGATCTACAACCGGCATCGCCACTGGCGTGAGCCTCATCTTCTTGGCGCTGGGGCCAGCCGACTCCATTTTCCTTGTGAGCGTCGCGCCGAGCTCACGGGTTTGAGCAGAGTAGCCAGAGACGAGCCTAGTGGCAGTGCGAGTGGGGAAGAAGGAGGGCTGGGGATTTCTGTAGGAGTGGAAGAAGAGGAGCAGGCGTTTTCTGTACGAGTGAGGAAGAAGGTGAGCGGGTTTTTCTGGACGAGTGAGGAAGATTGGGGAGCGGGGGGAATTGGGTGGGGAGACGGAAGCGGGAGAGCGAGCTGTTCGTGTTTATAATGTCGGCTGCACTAACTACTCGCTTTTTCCCAAGAACCGCTCTCTTCTTTTGCGTTGCTGCATTGGAGCTGGCGCATGGGCTTGGCTGACTGGCCATGCATGCAGGATGCATGTGCTCGTCGACCGCTGTATGCGCCTGGTTTGTTACTAGGCCTATTTAATAGGGTGGTTCTGGAGTAAATTAAGGAGATTTATTTTCTCTATGTGCATCCACCAAATTAGAGGATGCGGTACTGGATGCAGACACTCACATTAAACTAACATTCAGAAGAACAAAAGTTCAGCATGTCTATGCATCTCAATGATTCACCATACTATAACCAATATACAAAGCACCCTGAGGTTAGCTGGCAGCAGGTAGATGCAGCCATATAAATTTTGTGCGGTGCTACCAAAATTGAGGTTTGTATCCCTTCCCATTATGAGAATTCTTCTTGAAGTTGGTAGAATGTGACGGCTTGTTCTTTGCATCAAACTTGCCTTTCCCCTGAGATTTGTTCTTGTTGTTTTGGGGCTGGTTGGGCTGGAAGTTCTTCTCGTGTACCATGTGGGCACTAGAAGCTCCCTCAGCAACCCGAGCACGTGTGTCTTTTCCTCTCTCCTTCTCCTCAAAATCAAGAGTGCTAATGAGATCAAAACAGAAAACTCATGTCTCTTGTTTTTTAGAGAAGTAGCAAAATTGTTCCACGAAGGTGGAAGCTTGGCAATGATGGTCCCAGCAAAAAATTTGTCCGGCAACACACACTTAAAGTACTCAAGTTCCTTAGAGAGTGATTATATCTCATGAGTCTGCTGAACAACACAGCGCTCATCAGTCATCTTGTAGTCACAGAATTGCTCCATGACGTACAACTCGTTGCTACCGCCCAAGGGCCCAAACGTGGCCTCGAGCGCAGCCCACATGTCTTTGCCGCTGTCAAACGACATATATGAATCCACAATGGAATCGTCAAGAACACTCAGCAGGGCGGCTTCGAAGAGGGTATCCATGTTCTGAAAAGCATCCTGCTATGTAGGATTAAGATCGCCCTCAGGCTTACCCTTAGTGGCGTCATAGCAGTACATGATCTGAAACCAATATATTGCTCTTGTGCGCCACCTTTTATGTTGCACCCCCTTAAAAGTAGGCGGCTTCAAAAGCGCAGCAAAACCACTCGGAGTAAATTGCCTGTGATCAGGTTTTTGGATTGGATTGTTGAACATATGAGGAATTTAGTATGAGATTTAATCCGAATCAGCAGTAAATAGATCATGACGACAATTGCAAACATCAAAGTAATGATGCGGACTAAACCCGGAGGACAGAATCACATACTGTATAGCGGGAGCAGAACCGATGTGGTTGATGTTGTCACTCATGTCATTGATGAAGAGATTACCGAGGTCGGGGAAGAAGGCTATCATTGAGGAAGTCGTCGCTGGCAGCAGTCACAGGAGTGTGCTCCCCAAAAACCTGATCGCCCCTCTCCCGTACAGGATCATGAAAGGTGGGGTTCAGAGGACTGCTGTCCCTTCTCGCGGTGCACGCCGGATGGAGGGCTAGAGAAGAATTGCGTGGCGGCGCTAAGATCTGGAATGGTGCGAAACCATATGCTACAGCAGCGGCTAGGGTAGAGTGATACGTCTTCAACGTATCTACTTTTCCAAACACTTTTGCCCTTGTTTTGGACTCTAACTTGCATGATTTGAATGAAAGTAAACTGGACTGACGTTGTTTTCAACAGAACTGCCATGATGTTGTTTTATATGTAGAAAAGAAAAGTTCTCGGAATGTCCTGAAAATCCACGGAGGCACTTTTTGGAATTAATAAGAATTTTTGGGCGAAAGAAATACACCAAGGGGGCCAGGGCATGTCCACGTGACAGGGGGCGCACCCTCCTATCTCGTGGGCCCCCTGGACCTCCACCGACCTCAACTCCAACTCCATATATTCACGTTCGGGGTGAAAAAAATCAAAAAAAAGTTTCATCGCGTTTTACGACACGGAGCCGCCACCAAGCCCTAATCTCTCTTGGGAGGGCTCATCTGGAGTCCGTTCGGGGCTCCGGAGAGGGGGATTCGTCGCCGTCGTCATCATCAACCATCCTCCATCACCAATTTCATGATGCTCACCGCCGTGCGTGAGTAATTCCATCGTATGCTTGCTGGACGGTGATGGGTTGGATGAGATTTACCATGTAATCAAGTTAGTTTTGTTAGGGTTTGATCCCTAGTATCCACTATGTTCTGAGATTGATGTTGCTATGACTTTGCTATGCTTAATGCTTGTCACTAGGGCCCGAGTGCCATGATTTCAGATCTGAACCTATTATGTTTTCATGAATATATGTGTGTTCTTGATCCTATCTTGCAAGTCTATAGTCACCTATTATGTGTTATGATCTGACAACCCCGAAGTGACAATAATCGGGATACTTCTCAGTGATGACCGTAGTTTGAGGAGTTCATGTATTCACTATGTGCTAATGCTTTGTTCCGGTTCTCTATTAAAAGGAGGCCTTAATATCCCTTAGTTTCCGCTAGGACCCCGCTGCCACGGGAGGGTAGGACAAAAGATGGCATGCAAGTTCTTTTCCATAAGCACGTATGACTATTTACGGAATACATGCCTACATTACATTGATGAATTGGAGCTAGTTCTGTGTCACCCTATGTTATAGCTATTACATGAGGAATCGCATCCGGTATAATTATCCATCACTGATCCATTGCCTACGAGCTTTTCATATATTGTTCTTCGCTTATTTACTTTTCCGTTGCTACTGTTACAACTATTACAAAAACCAAAAAAAATTATCTTTACTTTTGCTACCGTTACCATTATTATCATACCACTTTTGCTACTAAATACTTTGCTGCAGATACTAAGTTATCCAGGTGTGGTTGAATTGACAACTCAACTGCTAATACTCAAGAATATTCTTTGGCTCCCCTTGGGTCGAATCAATAAATTTGGGTTGAATACTATACCCTCAAAAGCTGTTGCGATCCCCTACACTTGTGGGTTATCAAGGCTAATTTCTAGCGCCAAGGAGCATAGCTCTATTCTCTGAGTAACTTGGGATTTATATCTGTTGATCACTATGAAGAACTTGAAGGACGACCGAACTACTATTTTACCCTCAACTATGAGGGGAGGTAAGGAACTGCCATCTAGCTCTGCACTAGATTCTCCTTCCGTTATTAGTAGGCTTGCGACACCTAAACCTGCTACTGCTATGAATTCTGATATGTCGCATGTTATTGATGATGCCACTTCTGCTATGCATGATGAAACTACTTTTGTGCATGATACTACTTTGCCATTAGGTGAATTTCTTGATGAACAACTTGCTAGAGTTAAGGGAATGAAATTACTGAAGATCCTATTATTGATTATAGTGATGATGAAGGTTCTCCCAATTATTATGTATTGCCTGTTGTTCCTAAGGGTTATGTTATGAATGAAGAAGCTGCTAGGGAAATCTTTGCTTGCAATGATAGATATGATCTTAAGAAATTATTAGCTAAATGGAAGCAGCGGTCTCTTAATGCTAGAATGAAACCCGATCCTGCTTTTGCTACTTCACCTATCTGTGTTACTAATAAGGATTATGAATTCTCTGTTGATCTTGTAATTATTACTTTAGTTGAATCTGATCCTTTTTATGGCCTTGAATCTGAAACTGTTGTGGCACATCTTACCAAGTTGAATGATATAGCTACCCTATTTACTAATGATGAGAAGTCTCGCTATTTCTATATCCTTAAGATATTTCCGTTCTCATTAAAGGGTGATGCTTAGACTTGGTATAATTCTCCTGCTCCTGGTTGTGTGCGTAGTCCCCAGGATATGATTTATTACTTCTCTGCTAAATATTTCCCTGCTCATAAGAAGCAAGCTGCCTTGCGGGAAATATATAATTTTGTGCAAATCAAAGAAGAGAGACTCCCACAAGCTTGGGGGAGGCTTCTCCGGTTACTTAATGCTTTGCCTGATCATCCTCTTAAGAAAAATGAAATACTTGATATCTTTTATAATGGACTAACCGATGCTTCCAAGGAGTACTTGGATAGTTGTGTTCGTTGTGTTTTCAGGGAAAGAACTGTCGACGAAGCTGAAATATTATTGAATAATATGTTGACTAATGAAAATAATTGGACTCTTCCCGAGCCAATTCATGAAGTAATTCCTGAACCAATTGAGCCAACTCCTGAGCCTATTCCTAAACCCACTCCGAAGAAGACAGGTGTTTTATTTCTCGGTCCTGAAGATATGTAAGAGGAAAAGAAATCAATGAAAGAAAAAGGTATTAAAGCTGAAGATGTTAAGAATTTACCTCCTATTAAAGAAATACATGGTCTTAATATACCACCTGTTGAAGAACCATATTGTCTTGATAACCCGACACAGGTAGTAAAGATAAATTCTCTCTATAGATATGATAAAGTTGAAATCCCCTCTACTAAATTTCATAGCCCATGCTTAGATGAATTTGCTAACTTTATGGCTAGACAAGAAAGTTTTAATGCTTATGTTGGTAGAGAATTAAAGAATAATGCTTTTGAGATAGGACGCATAAGCGATAATCTGGCTGGAGTTAAAGATGAACTCAAACTCATTAGCAAATATGCTTCTATGGTTGCTACTCAAGCTGAGCAAGTACTTAAAGCTTAGAATGATTTGCTTGATGAATTAAATAATAAAAATGACTTTGTGTTAGAGTGGCTACTAGAACTGGTAGAATGACACAGGAACCTTTGTATCCTGGAGGCCACCCTAAGAGAATCGAGCAAGATTCTCAGAGAAATAATTTAGAGGCACCTAGTTCTTCTAAAAAGAAGAAGAAGAAAAATGATAGGACTTTGCATGCTTCTAGTGAACCTACTGTAGACACACCTGAGAATCCCAATGATATTTCTATCTCTGATGCCAAAACTCAATCAGGTGATGAACATGAACCTAGTGATAATGTTAATGATAATGTTCATGTTGATGCTCAACCTAGAAAAAACAATGATGTAGAGATTGAACCTGTTGTTGATCTTGATAACCCACAATCAAAAAATCAACATTATGATAAGAGAGATTTTGTTGCTAGGAAGCACGGTAAAGAAAGATAACCATGGGTTCAAAAACCCATGCCCTTTCCTCCTAAACCATCCAAGTCGAAGGATGATGAGGATTTTGAGCGCTTTGCTGAAATGATTAGACCTATTTTCTTACGTATGCGCTTAACTGATATAAATACTTATGCTAAGTATATGAAGGATATCATTACAAATAAAAGAAAGATACCGGAAGCTGAAATTTCCACCATGCTTGCTAATTACACTTTTAAGGGTGGAATACCAAAGAAACTTGGAGATCCGGGTGTGCCAACTATACCATGCTCGATTAAAAGAAATTATGTTAGAACTGCTTTATGTGATCTTGGAGCCGGTGTTAGTGTTATGCCTCTCTCTTTATATCGTAGACTTGAATTGAATAAGTTGGCACCTACTGAAATATCTTTGCAAATGGCTGATAAATCAACTGCTATACCTGTCGGTATTTGTGAGGATGTGCCTGTTGTGGTTGCAAATGTCACTATCTTAACGGACTTTGTTATCCTTGATATTCCCGAGGACGATAGTATGTCTATTATCCTTGGTAGACCTTTTCCTAATACTGCAGGGGCTGTTATTGATTGCAACAAAGGCAATGTCACTTTTCATGTTAATGGTAATGACCATACGGTACACTTTCCGAGGAAACAATCTCAAGTTCATAGCATCAATTCTATTGGACAAGTTCCAACTATTATTATTAGAGGTTTTGAATTTCCTCTCCCTATTGTCAAGAAAAAGTATGATATTCTTATTGTTGGGGATTTTCATATCCCCGTTGAGATAACTTAGTGTTATTCAAAATTTCTCCGGTTTCGTGTTATTCGGAATGAGTTTGTTAACAAGACTTGATCAACCTTGTTAGTGGGTTCATTTTGACGATCACGAGATGGATGAAACTAGAAGGCACAACCTTTTGTACCCTCTTTTTACTTTATGTTATTTAGAATAAATAAAACAAAAATAGTATTATCAGTCTGTTTTCTGAATTATCCGTGCAATAAAAAATAGTCTGAAAATAAAAGTGCTCCAAATGCCCTGCAAATTTAGTAAGATTTTTTCTGTAATATTTGAGGATTTTAGGCACTGAAATCACTGCAGGAGGGGCAAGCACCAGGCCACGAGAGTGGAGGGCGCCCCCCCCCCTATAGGGCACGCCCCCTGTCTCGTGGGCCCTTGGTGGCCCCCTCCACTTATGCCAGCACCCACACACTTCATCTTCTACCCAAAAAATCCCCATCCAGCTCAAGCACGAGTTCTAGCTCGTTTTGCTATGATTTTCGATCTCTTAGCTCAAAGCTCCATTCACAAAACTGCTTTGGGAGATTGTTGCTTGGTATGTGACTCCTCCATTGGTCCAATTAGTTTTTGTTCTAGTGCTTTATTTGCTGCATAGGTGACCATGTTCTTGAGCTTGCAAGTTAAATTTTTGAGGTCCCAAGCAATTCCAATGCATGATATAGGCTCTAGGCACTTGTAGGAGTAGTTGCTATCAATCTTGTTTAGTTTTATTCACTTCTATTTTGAAGTTACTAAAATTTCAGAAATTTTCGAAAAATGTTGAGGAAACTTTTGAGGGGCTCTTCTAGCCAAAGCTCTCAGGAAAAACAAGCCAAAGAGAAGGAAAAAGCCAAGTATAATCTTCCTCGCTTAGCGGAAGTATGGTCGTGTGAATGGCCATGCGAGGATTTCTTAAAAGAAGCTGGAATCCACAAAGATTTTTATGCTTTAATCGAGACTGCAGGCCTCACCGGTTCCATCAACAACCGAATCGATCAGTATCTCTTACTTACCAATACTTTCGTGCAAAACTTTTATTATTATCCTAAGAAGTCACCGCCTGCAGTATCATTTCATTTATATGATGAATTCAAAGAAATGTCTTTACGTCATTTTTGTGCGGTATGTAGGATACCTTATGAGGGAGAATTAGAGGAACCCCATCGTGAAGATGTTGGTGGCTTTGTTAATACTATTGCTATAGAGCAGCCAAAGAAGGGATCTGAGGCAAAAGTCTCTAGCATACACTTTCCTGTTTTACGCTACTTTGCCATATTTGCTAGTAGATGCTTGATTGGTCGTGGAAATAGTAGAAACTTGAGTGTTCCTAATATTATCATTCTTCAACATGCCTTGCTTGGAGACAATACTTTTAGTATGGGTGCCATCGTTGCTAAACGGCTAGCACTGTATCATACAAAATGCCCCATTTTTGGAGGTATCTTTGCTGCACGTCTTGCTAAACATTATCAGATACCCATTAGGCACCATGAGAAGGAAGAGATAAAATTGCCTCCTCACATTTTAGATTACAAGAGCATGGTAGCGCACAAGTTTATTGTTGACAACGAAGAGAAGATGCTCTTGTATAAACTTAGATTTAATAAGAAACACATTGAGATTATTATTTTGCATGCGCCTCTGTTGTTCGATTTGCTTGCAGAAAATTTTCTTTTTACGCCGGAAGCGGTGAACAACCATCGAGCCCAAGCTTTTACTCCAGAACCTGAACCTGAGCCGGAACCTGAACTGACCCTTATCGTGCATCATCTATCTAGTGGGATCCAGAGATGACCAGCCAGTGGTATCCTGATTACACCTCCCATTACACTGGGGAGAGTAGTGGCGGTCCATGGTACTAGACCAACTTAGGCCAAAAGCCTAAGCTTGGGGGAGTACGTATTTCTCACCGACTTTACATTCATGTTCACACACTAGTCGTCGGTGCTCATACTCTTTCATTGTATTATCCATGCTAGTTTAAATTTCTTTTTCTAGTTTTCTTCTTGTGTGCTTGATAAACCTTAAGAAAACCAAAAAAATTAGTTAGTTTAATTTCCATGCTTGTAGTAGAAATTAAAATGAAAACCCAAAAAGATTTCTAGTTCTTCTTCTTACTTGTTGGGAGCTTTCCCGTGTAAATAGTTTTATTTTCTTTTCTTTCCTTTGGGGGTCGAGAAGACCATATTGAAAATGCTTAGTGGCTCTTATAATGAATGATTGTTTATTTAACTTAGAGCCCATATTACCTTGTCTTCTCTCTTGAGTTGAATGCTTGCAGTTTCCAGCTTAGTCCAATGCACGTACACTCTTATTATTATACACATCGTCCGGCCATGCAAGTGAAAGGCAATAATGACGATATATGATTGACTTATTGAGATGAGAAAAGCTAGTATGAACTCGACCTCTCTTGTTTTTGTAAATATGATGAGTCCATTGTTTCTGATTCAGCTTATTATGAGGTAAACATATTTGCAATGACATTTAGAGATTATAGTTGCTTGTGCCATGCTTGATTAGCTATGAGTTATAATGGTTTACCTTGCGTGCCAACATGCTATTAGAATGATTATGATGTGGTATGATGGGATGGTATCCTCCTTCGAATGAATTGAGTGACTCGACTTGGCACATGTTCATGCATGTAGTTGAATCAAATCAACATAGCCTTCACAATATTTATGTTCATGGTGGATTGTATCCTACTCATGCTTGTATTCGGTGTAAATTAATTTTAATGCATGTTTATGATTGTTGTCGCTCTCTCTGTTGGTCGCTTCCCAGTCTCTTGCTAGCCTTCACCTGTACTAAGCGGGAATACTGCTTGTGCATCCAAACTCCTTAAACCCCAAAGTTCTTCCATATGAGTCCACTATGCCTACCTATATGCGGTATTTACCTGCCGTTCCAAGTAAATTTGTATGTGCCAAACTGTAAACCTTCAAATGAAATTATGTTTTGTATGCTCGAGCAGCTCATGTTACAACTAGGGCTGCCTATATCTTCCATGCTAGGTGGGTTATTCTCAAGAGGAGTGGACTCCGCTCCTCATTCACGAGAAAGGGCCGGTAACCGGGATGCCCAGTCCCATGATCCAAAAAGATCAAAGCAAATCAAAATAATTAAACAAAACTCCCCCAGGGCTGTTGTTAGTTGGAGGCACTCGTTGTTTCGAGAAAGCCATGGATTGATGCTTGTTGGTGGTTGGGGAAGTATAAACTTTTACCATTCTGTTTGGGAACTGCCTATAATGCATGTAGTATGGAAGATACAGCCATCTCATAGTTGTTGCGTTGACAGTGAAAGTATGCCGCTCAAAATGTTAGTCAATCTCTATTTTAAAATCGAGCTCTGGCACCTCTACAAATCCCTGCTTCCCTCTGCGAAGGGCCTATCTATTTACTTTTATGTTGAGTCATTACCCTTCTTATTGAAAAGCACCCACTCGAGAGCACACTATCATTTGCATTCATTACTATTGGTTTATATTGGGTATGACTTGACTGGATATCTTTTACCATGAATTACAATGTTTAGTCAGTCCTTGATCTTTAAAGGTGCTCTGCATTTATGTTTTGCGGTCTCAAAAAGGGCTAGCGAGATACCATTTTGTTATATCATGTTATAATTATTTTGAGAAAGTGTTGTCATCCGAGTTTTATTATTATGGCTCGCTAGCTGATTATGCTATTGTTATGAGTAATTGTGAGACGTAGGTATCATTGTGAGTATGGTTAGTTCATAGTATTTGCTGAAACTTGAATGCTGGCTTTTCATGTTTACAACAAGAAGAGCAAATAGAGTTTGTAAAAGTTTTTCTTTATCACTTTCAGTTTATCAACTGAATTGCTTGAGGACAAGCAAGGGTTTAAGCTTGGGGGAGTTGATACGTGTCCAACGTATCTACTTTTCCAAACACTTTTGCCCTTATTTTGGACTCTAACTTGCATGATTTGAATGGAACTAACCCGGACTGACGTTGTTTTCAGCAGAACTGCCATGATGTTGTTTTATGTGTAGAAAAGAAAAGTTCTCAGAATGTCCTTAAAATCCATAGAGGCACTTTTTGGAATTAATAAGAATTTCTGGGCAAAAGAAATACACTAGGGGGCCCAGGGCCTGTCCACGAGACAGTCCCCCCTGTAGGGCGTGCCCTCCTATCTCGTGGGCCCCCTGGACCTCCACCGACCTCAACTCCAACTCCATATATTCACGTTCGGGGAGAAAAAAATCAAGAAAAAGTTTCATCGTGTTTTACGACACAGAGCCGCCGCCAAGCCCTAATCTCTCTCGGGAGGGCTGATCTGGAGTCCGTTCGGGGCTCCCGAGAGGGGGTTCGTCGTTGTCATCATCATTAACCATCCTCCATCACCAATTTCATGATGCTCACTGCCGTGCGTGAGTAATTCCATCGTAGGCTTGCTGGACGGTGATGGGTTGGATGAGATTTACCATGTAATCAAGTTAGTTTTGTTAGGGTTTGATCCCTAGTATCCACTATGTTCTGAGATTGATGTTGCTATGACTTTGCTATGCTTAATGCTTGTCACTAGGGCCCGAGTGCCATGATTTCAGATCTAAACCTATTATGTTTTCATGAATATATGTGTGCTCTTGATCCTATCTTGCAAGTCTTTAGTCACCTATTATGTGTTATGATCCGACAACCCCGAAGTGACAATAATCGGGATACTTCTCGGTGATGACCGTAGTTTGAGTTCATGTATTCACTATGTGCTAATGCTTTGTTCCGGTTCTCTATTAAAAGGAGGCCTTAATATCCCTTAGTTTCCGCTAGGACCCCGCTGCCACGGGAGGGTAGGACAAAAGATGGCATGCAAGTTCTTTTCCATAAGCACGTATGACTATTTACAAATACATGCCTACATTACGTTGATGAATTGGAGCTAGTTCTGTGTCACCCTATGTTATAGCTATTACATGAGGAATCGCATCCGGCATAATTATCCATCACTGATCCATTGCCTACGAGCTTTTCATATATTGTTATTCACTTATTTACTTTTCTGTTACTACTGTTACAACTACTACAGAAACCCAAAAACATTTATCTTTACTTTTGCTACCGTTACCATTATTATCATACCACTTTTGCTACTAAATACTTTGCTGCAGATACTAAGTTATCCAGGTGTGGTTGAATTGACAACTCAACTGCTAATACTCAAGAATATTCTTTGGCTCCCTTTGTGTCGAATCAATAAATTTGGGTTGAATACTATACCCTCGAAAGTTGTTGTGATCCCCTACACTTGTGGGTTATCATAGAGCATGTCAGGTCGGTCGTGCGAGTATAATAGTAGGCCTTTGGCCCCCAAACCCCACGTCCAAGTCAATAATAGCTCAAAAAATAATAATAGCCCCACCAAGGTTTGTCTCAAAAAGAAATAGAGTAATTAAGGCGTCCATTAGTCCCTGTAGTATAAATACAATATCATTAATAATGGCCCCACCTTTTGTCTCACAAAGTATGTTGGAGTACAATCGGCTACCCGTTTACAATCCGCTTCTCTTCTCTCTCATCTTCTCTCTCCTTCAACTAAGCATAAATACTATATTAAATCCTTATAGCCTGCTTATATCATCTAATTGTAGTACCTGCTCTAATGTTACTATCCACTATGTAGTCTGAAATGCCGGGCGTGCAGCAGGCGGTACCCTCGGTCGGTGCGCTGCTTCAACGGCGGAAGCAGTGAGAGGTCGTGTCGCCCTGACTTGCCATCAATGTGGAGCGGCGGGCTCAGCTGGCGCCGGGCGGGAAGCTCGCGCGGGAGGGGGGAGGGGTTTTTGTTGGGCCAAGAGGGTGAGAAGCCAACTTGGGATCGGTCCGGACGGGGAAATATCATGTGCTCCCATACTCTGCATATGACACTAGTCTATGTTACTACTCCCTCCTTTTTGGTTTATAGAGATGTTGAGAGTAACATAGTGATATGTTACAGTACAAGTTACTCCCCACTATGACCAGCCTTGGCCACTCCCAGTGCCCCACCATGTATAGCATCTCAGCCTGCCACGTAGGCATAAAATATGTTGTGGCACCAATAAACTAAGCACCTATGCATTGAAGAATTGAGTTACTAAGCCATTTAATGCACTTAGCACCTCATCTAAAGAGCACTAATAGTATAGCCAGCTGCTGGCTATAAGCCAGTGCCATGTCATCTACAGCCCATCTTATAGTCAACATGTACAATAGTAGATCAAAAGAGTGTACTACTACTTTTTTGTTCTGTGGCCCACCTTTCATTCTCACAAAGTGCCTAGGAGCACGTGCTAGAGCTGGCTCTTCACGAAGAGCCCGCTTACCTTCTCTCTCCTCTTCTCTTTCCTCCAACTAAGCAGAAATATACTATAGTTTATTCCTTATAGCCCGCTGACTCAGCTCTATTGTACTTGCTCTAAGCACATCTAAGCACTTACTAGCACCCCCTTGACCGTGGACCTTGACGTTGTACGTCACCTTGTGTCTCATAATTTTCCTCGTCATCATCTGAGTCCTAGAAGATCTCACCCACATCATCATTAGCATGCAGCCGCCTTGATAGACAACGTGCGCAGAAGGAGTAGAGGCGACTAGGGATGCACCACTACCATGTCGTGGGCACTCCGTATGTGCTCGTGTGCGTGCAGCGTGCGTGTTCTTCCATCGGTGCTAGCTCTAAGGCCGAGGCTGCGGTCGTCTTCGTCTCCGACTAGTAGTTGAGCAACGACGGCAAAGAGGTGTTGCAAGAGATGCGTATGCGCCGTTGCGTGCGAGCTTCGCCATAGCACGACGAACCGGACGTCGCCGCGGATGGCGCACGCCTCCATGCAGCCGAGTGTGTGTGCATGCATGTGTTATTCACGTGCATTCTGCGGCCGAGCATGTGTGCATGCACGTCTTGTGTACGTGCATTGTGTGCTCCATGCTGTGCGCGTATGTGCATGAGTTGGATCGGATGGAGTTAGTGCGTTGGCTTGTGTACATGCATGGCTGCATGCGTCCTGTACATGCGTGGCTTGTTGCGTGGTTATCAATAATTCAATATAAACTACTCCCTCCGTTCCTAAATATAAGTCTTTCTAGCCATTTCAAATAGACTACAACGTATGGATGTATGTAGACATATTTTAGAGTGTAGATTCACTCATTTTGTTTCGTATGTACTCCCTTATTGCAATATCTAAAAAGACTTATATTTGGGAACGGAGGGAGTATAAAACATCTACAACTTAGCATCTTGATATACGTTTCTAGTGGTTAGTGAAAAGTTCATGTTCTTTTAGTTGTTTATAGGTGGGCAGGCGGCAAAAAAGAGGGGAAAATGCGCAAGGTTCCTTGCAGACGCTCCACCGCGAGGTTCCTTGCTCCTCCTCGGTCGTTGGGAATCTATGCTCTTCAACTCTTTTCTTTTACGTGACCTTTGTTCATCCTTTTCCCAACACGCGAGACATCTAGCATCAAGGTGCACGTGTCATGCAAGAAAATGGAGATAATCAGATAAGCAGTGCGTAAGTGAGTCGTGCGGGGGGAAACCCTTTTTCGTAAGTGAGTCGTGCACTTCGATGGCACCTACGCAATATTTTTTCTCCTCGATGGCACGTGAATAGTGCACGTACTCAACGACGGAGCATGGGATGGTAGCGATGACATGGTCAGCCCTTTTTGGAGAGAGTACATACTACTAGTAAATAAGGGCATGTACAATGGTTCTATCTTAAGAGTGCCACGTAGGATAAGTGATGAGATGGAGGAGAGAGAAATCATAAGAGAAGGCTTGTCTTCTCTTATTTAAGAGAATACAAGAGATGATCTCTTAGCACAATTTGTCTCACCATGTTTTTAGGAACAATTAATTATTGAAGATAAGACTAAGAGAGGACCCATTGTAGACATGTTTTCTTGTCATCTCTAATTTATATGCAGAACTTAAGGTAAGACTATCTTATCAACCATTGTACATGCCCTAACTTTGATGTGTCCCATCAACTCGTAGAACAACGAGAAGCTTGATTACACCTTCTCCCTCGCCAACGCGTGCGCTGTGGCTCGCAGCACGAGGAGAAACTTTTGCTTACAAGCGGTGGATGTGCAGCAGTTCATTTGGTGTCAGATTGCCAGAAGCACTACTATAGAACCATCGACTTTCGGAAGAGGCAAAGAGCCAAGTTCAAGGTCACCTACTAAACTTAGGCTAGGCGTAGTGGGAGTAACATAAGTAGGGGTACCTCATTTTTTATTCTAGAAACAACCACACGCGACTATCAAGGTGCTGGTTACGTAGAACAAATTTCCTGCAGTCCGTGCTCAGCCCTCCTCTATCTCTCTTCTCAGCCAGCCAGCGGACGCGCGTAGCCCATCGTCTGTTTGCTCACATGCGGCCCCACATGTCAGTGGAAACGCAAGAGGACCCACTGAACCTGCACATCTTTCACCTCGACGTGCTGGTGATGAAAAACAAATCCAATAAAGATCTTCGGTGGCCGCTTTTGGAGTTACTCAAGAGTAGTAAGATTCTATTTACAGTTTAACCCAAGATGCACATCTCGTGGCTTCAACTACCACTCTATTTTATTTCATGACACAACCTGGATGCTGGATGTCCCACATGTCGGCAAAAGGAGGAAGAACCCGACCAAATCTTCGGTTGTGCTCTCGGATTAGACTAGTTGTGCTAACTTAAAAAATTTATTGTGTACTCCCTCCGTTCCAAAATACTTGACTTCCATTTGTCCAAAAATGGATGTACCTATATACTAAAACATGTCTAGATACATATATATTTTGACAAATAGAAGGCATGTATTGTGCAATGGAGGGAGTAGAATGGATGCAAGTTTTTGTATTGGTAAGAAGTGTATATCCATATATTGATAGAGCATTGGAGTTGGACTTACAAGTGGGACCGCAGTTGAGGAAACCGACTATCGGCAAACCCCCACCTCGCCCGCCGCGCGATGGCTGAGTTAGACAAACGATGAGGTTGAAGAGATTGCTCTAGCACGGACACCAAGAAATATGGTGTCATATGGAAGTCGTGCTGGTGGCGTGTGTCGTACTCCTGGACGTGAATGCTTGTTCTGGCCCATGCCACCCTACTACTCCTACTACTTACTACTCCTATATAGTACTAGTATCGAGGATTCGAGGTGCTGGTTACGTACAATATGGCTATAGTAAAAACACCCGCACAATGCGCGAAGCATGTGAAGCTAGCACAAATAGTGTACTACTATTGTTGATTGGCCTCATCCGATAACCTGTTTCAATGCACGTACAATTATGTATTCGGAAAAAAAATTGCCTCATCGCACCACTCACTCACAGAAACAACTCGAAAGCCATTCATAAATTTAGTAAGTTTATCATAGGCATATCATTTTATTACATACAACAGGTCGTCAACCCACATCGACAACGAGGATACATTATAAATACTAAAGTTTTCACCACACAACAAATAACAAGCAATGAAATGAACTTCAACTCAACCATTCCTCGGCGTTGGAAACGCTTGCTTTGAACCACAAGTGATTCTCTGGGACGGGCCATCTATTGTCGATCTCGAGACCAACGCATGACTGATCATCCAGGCTGAAGCGGCCTACTATATCAGTACCAGGGTAGGGAACCACCCTAATGTCCGAGGTATAGACACAGTTGCTTCTCATAAATGGTGCTAGTAACATTGTGTCAACAGCAGTTGGATCGCCTTTCACCATCATCAGATAGTTTTGTCCAAGGAAGAGCGAGTTTTCTCCAAGACTATCAATTCTGTACCAGGGAGAAGGTGTTGGCGCTAGCACACTAGTATCCATCCCGAATACCATGCAACGGGTGTTGGAATAGGTCCGAAGAGTGTGACCATGGGAGACAACATGTGCTTCCTCAGTAGTAACATCATCAGTGGGCTGTATACACACGAGAAGAGGTGATCCATCAGAATTAGTTGCCAGGCGCCAAAGAGTATATGGGCGCTGCTCTTCCTCATGCTCGTGATCATCACCATCGTCATCTCCCCCTTGGTTATAAAAAATTTCAAGTATAGGTGGTGGAATGTTCACAGGACCTTGGAAACACAAGAAGAAGGTTAATTAGTAAAGGGAAACTTGCTAACCTGCATGCATGTGGATGAAATAATTATAATTACGGTGGAAGAAAAACGTACCGAAATCATAACGATTCCATGCAAAAATAGTGCCACGAGTGGTGGCAGCAAACACAAGGCCCTCGTATTGAATTGCATCACAGTACACATCCATGTACAGAAACTGATTTTTGAGTAATACCCATCGAGTCAAACCACCGAGGACGGCAACAAGCTTGTCTAAGATAGCAACAACTTCATAGTTGTTGTAATTCCAAGAGCGGTTGGGAACTCGACAAATTGCTATCTTCCGTAGAAGATAGTCACCATGATTGTATTTGAACGTGTGTACAATACTGATGTGCTCAACCTCTGGGCAGTCTGCTGAGATTTTTGGAAGTGGAACCCGGTCACGAGTGTACACATTCACAAGTTCCCACTCGCAGTTGGACCCAATGTAAACAACCCAATCTCCATTTGCGCCTGCCCGAGCCTTGCCCTGAAGCAATGGCATCTTAACATCATACGTATCATTATCAAGCGGCATCAGCTTGCACAGGGCGAGGCCTCCGTCGTGCCCACACCAGTCATCAGGGTCACGGCGAAGAAGATAGGGTAGGTCAAACCGCTCCTTGACTCTTGGGTTCCCTGTAATGATGTTATTAGTTGAGTCGAGAATGGGCTTGAACGAACCTGCCATGCTAGCCGAGGTGATGATGTCGCACCGATCAATGAGTTCCTCCACCACGTTATCTTTCAGAATGGGGCAAGAATAACGGGATCATTTCGGTCCTTTTCCCTCCATGGAGAAGACGATCGAACAATGGCAGAAGAAAGGGTGAAGGGCTGAAGGGAAATGGAGAAGGGAGAGGAAGAGCATGCGACAGCAGTTCCAAATTTAGAGGGAAAGGCGAAGAGTCGGTGGACGGTTGCCAGTTTGCCATGGTTCACGAAGGGGCGCCCCGGCCTACACGTCGGTTCGGAAATACTCCTACTACTCGCCGTCGTCTCACTGATATGTTGGAACGGGACAACATGTCAACGAAACATGGTGTGTAATTTCTCATGCAAAATGCGATCTGGCCGCGTTGGCCCGAGTTGCCGCATTAGTTTTTTTTTTTGAAAGTTTGTCGCATTAGTTATCGACCTTTATTTTTTTTAACATGCAATCTGAATGGATAGCTCCTGTGGTCATCACACATGAGCGGATATAGTGATGGTTGATTCGCCCGAGCAACTTATTACTGTGGGAATATGGGAATACCAGTGGATTCAAGGAACAGAGAAATGATGGTTGCTTCATCCGAGCAACTTACTGTGGCGAAGGTGGGGCTCTGTGATTTGACTGCTCAATAGTCATTACTACTGCGGCGCAACGACCGGGGTGAATCTTTCCCTGAAGTTGTGTTGTGCACTCAATATTGTTGCATGGCAGGTGGAGCCGGATGAAGGATGTCCAACATGTTGGCGAAACGAAGTTGAATTGTTTCTGGCATTGCTATCAATCCTTCAGGATTTGTTTATATATATGCATAATTTTGATGAAATTGTACTGTGATGCTATGAAGGTTTTAACTTTGGTTCCTGCAGGGAAAAAAAGGTTTCAACTTAGGATTCATGTGTCTTGCCTCGAGATTATCTCGTTACAAGATTCCATCAAATACAAATGAAACTACCATGGCTAATGCATCTCAATGGTTCGCAGATCAGCGCCAATATTCACATCACAACTGAAGACAAAGTTGTGAGAAGGTGTACAAATAAAGAAAAAAATATAATTGATCGATGTTGTTCGTAGGCATGGCTCCATTTCCTTGGCACAGTGTTCATTGCTTGGCAGCTAGTTTCACCCAGCTCTGTAGCCAAAAAATAGGTGTATGAAGGACACCACAATCCGATCATTTTGTGCAGCTCCACTAAAATCGAGCGGACCATCCCTGTTTGCAAAGATATCCAGTCAGTGGATTACCATAATAGTGGAACTAGATGATGAAACATAACACACATAAATAGAAGCCGATCACCTCTACGATCTCTCTTTAGGACTAACTTCTTGTTGGAGAAGATTAGGCACGGAGTTGGATGAGGAGGATAGCAAAACCAATCTCCCTTTCCGCAGTCCCACAGAAATGTAAAAACGTTGCTCGTGTGACATTTTGGCGGAACTGCACAAAACACTCTTCAGAAAAGTGATTTGTGCAGTTCACCAAAAGGTCGCAATAGCAACGAGGTGAAAATGGATAGCCCTATTTGCAAAAGGAGGTCGAAAGGAAACAATTACTGTCCAATAACACGAGTTGAAGACACATACACCGACAAAAAAGAAGCATGTTCCATGTAAAAAGGGAAAGATAGCACATGGAGGTTTATCAAAAATGGTTTGAGGACGAGATTGCAAGATGGAAAGTACGCTGGCCGAGATACGATTTAAGCAAACAACTAAAGAAGATCCACATGCAGCAACGTGGGAAGATGGGCAGTGGAGCAAGGCCGGAGGAAGCTGTACCTGAGGGTCGTCGAGATGTTACTAGGAGGGCGCCGGCGGCTGGGATCTGCCCATACTGCGGCAGCGAGCAAGTGGCGAAGGCCCTACCGCGCCGGAGCTTGGTCAGAGAGAATGGCGGGTACCGCAGATCGGGACGAGCTGCCTCAACACCGTCGAATGGAGACATGATGCACATCCTACCTTTCCGCCGGTGGACGGGATGCGGCCGAATCACTGACCAACGCTGAGAGAGAGAGGCCACGGTGGCCTTGTGTGAGATGGTGTGACGAGAGACAAACCCATTTTTCCATTTTCCCCACAGGCCACAGCAATCGTTTTATATTCTAGGCGTGGTACCCGACCCTCCTTCGAGTAAACAACCGCTACACACGTCAAATTATCACGTGGGCTGCCTTTTCGTACAGAAACAAACTCCACCGTGTACCCGCGCGGTTGTGATCAGGAACGAGACGTGAGTACATGTGTCTTGTGTGCACTTCTTCTTTAGGTGCAGGTACATACGTGGGTGTGTGTGTGTGAGAGAGATGGTTTGTGCGAAACAAAGGCAATGTGTTGATGATATCTCAATCAGAAAAACGTAACATATGCAATGTGTGTGAAACGGAGTCATGGACGTGAGATATCAATAGAATTGAAAACAGGGATGAAGTGTGTGGCTGCGATCGATAAAGAGTGCCATCGAATTTGTGTTTGCCCATGTCAAAGATACACGGCGGCTGGCCTACTGGAATTTGAGAGGGCAGAGGTGCAGTTCTTCTCCGTGGCATGGATACCTACCTACAACGTTTGACTATTGGTGTGGGGGGGTAGAGACCGGTCGACTAGTATATGTGTGGGGAAGGAGAGAGACCTAGCTATGTATTGAGGAAGATCGATCGATATCCATGGATATGTGTAGCAGAGGAATAAGGTTGGGAAAAAGACAAAGGTAGAGCGTCGGAGGGTTGGTGGTGGAGTGGCGTCTCACAAATGGTGGGAGAGGCCTGCTAGACAAACGGAGGGTATGAGTGCAATATCAATAAGAGAGGCCGGGGGATGTCTGTCTGTCTGTGCACGTGCGTGTGAGAGACGGGTCGGGAGGTATTCAAGGATGATAAGGTGAGAAGATATGGTTGTGGTAAGCATGCGTAACTACATAGGAAGATCAACCGTTGTGTGTCCGAGAAAAGGAGAGACATAACTAGCGAGGTAAGTGTATCGGTGCTTGGTGAAAACGAATTATAGTCGACCTAGCTATATGTAGGGAGATCAGTTCATATACACGCCTGCATGTGTTAGAAGCAAATAAGGTCCGGAGAGGCAGACAGGGGGAGAGGGTGTGGCTAGGAGGTGGTGCGAGAGGCCTACCATGTCAAGGGGGGGAGTGTGCGAGCATGTGATTAATGAAAAGAGGGGCGGGAGTGTGCACCTGCGTGGAATCGTATTGGACATATGGGGGCATGGACGGTGAGAAGAGAAGAGGAGAAGTATATATGTGTTTGTTGTAGGCACACTTGGCTAGAGACGTATATCGATCGGTGTGTGCCAGAAAGAAGGAGCCGGGGGCCTACACACACTGCTGGTGGACGACCTAAAGAGAAATAATGAATGTGTGCAATGGAGGGGACGCTAAGGGTGTGTGAGGGGGGCTGGCGTGTGCATGCACGATAGAAAGTTAGCGCTAGCTAGCTACAAATAGAAGAGGATCGTCAAGGTGTAAAAGATGAACAAAGATCATAATTCATTATAAAAAAAGTGGATACAGATACTTGAAGAAGATATCATAATGTAGAACATTAATTATAATTTGGACTAATGTGTGGCTTTTGCAACTCGGGTCTAAATACTTGTCATAATGTAGGGGGTGGGGCACTATACTGTGTGTGATAAACATGGTGTACGTATGGAACATGGTTTAGATTATGAATATATAGTTACTACATCAAATGTACTATTATTTGGAATCAAAATCAAGTGTATTCAAAAAATAGAATTCGAGTTCATGTAGTACACAAAGTTCATATCTATCTCTATAGTAATCATGTGGTGTGTTATTAAGGTAATACACGAATGATGGTTGAAGTTGGCAACAATCATGATTGTAGATTCTTATTGAAATAGAGAAACGAATTCAAATTTATTTCGAATTGCAGTGGTAGTATAGACATTTGGAATGCACTAAAATGTTGGTATGAGTAGGTTACATGCATTATACAGCAAGCGAAAAAATTTAATCGGACATAACATGGGCAAGACTCTCTCTTTGTGTGGTGTGAATAGTTTTATTTTTTGTTTTCTTTTTGGTTGAGGGAAGTGCGAATTGATTTGGTACGTACAAGTACAATATTACTACATGTTAGGCCTGTCCCTAAAATTCAACCTGCATCTTGTTATATCCTGAAAATTCAGATATCGTGCCCCCAAAATTGGCGCCTTCACAACCCGCACCTTGCTATCGTGAAATTACAACGCGCGCGAAAACTCCCTCCAGCTGCCAAATCCCGACAATCAAAATCCCCCTTCTAACCCTGAGCCGAAAGGGCCGCTAGTTTAAATTGGTAGGGGGTAATTTCGTAACACACCCTATATTTTGGACACGGCGCGTCCCTAAGTCATGCTTCACCCCCTCCCATAGCCCCCTTTTCGCCATTCGAAATCCCAGGCCGCCATAACCTCTCCGCTCCAGCCGCGAAACCCCACCCTCCTCCGCCCGCCACGTTGATACGTCCATTTTGCATCATGATTTTATATAAATATTTATTGCAGTATGGCTGTTATTACACATTATATCTCAATACTTATGGCTATTCTCTCTTATTTTACAAGGTTTACCATGAAGAGGGGGAATGCCGGCAGCTGGAATTCTGGCTGGAGAAGGAGCAAATGTTGGAAACCTATTCTGCACAGCTCCAAAAGTGATGAGACTCCACGAAACAACTTTTTGGATTTAATAAGAATTTCTGAGCAAAATAAATAGGCCAGGGGGCCCACACCCTGTCCAGGAGATAGGGGCGCCCCCCCCCCCCACACACACACACACACTATAGGGCACGCCCCCTATCTCCTGGGCCCCCTGGTGGGCCTCCGGCATCCATCTTCTACTATATCATCACTTTTACCCTAAAAAAAATCATGGGCAAGCTTACGGGACGAAACTCTGCAGCCACGAGGCGGAACCTTGGCAGAATCAATCTAGGGCTCTGGCAGAGCTGTTCTGCCGGGGACACTTCCCTCCGGGAGGGGGAAATCATCACCAACGTCATCACCAATGATCCTCTCATCGGGAGGGCGTCAATCTCCATCAACATCTTCACTAGCACCATCTCCTCTCAAAACCCTAGTTCATCTCTTGTATCCAATCTTGTATCAAAACCACAAATTGGTACATGTGAGTTGCTAGTAGTGTTGATTACTCCTTGTAGTTGATGCTAATTGGTTTACCTGGTGGAAGATCATATGTTCAGATCCTTTATGCATATTATTACCCCTCTGATTATGAACATGAATATGCTTTGTGAGTAGTTACATTTGTTCCTGAGGACATGGGTGAAGTCTTGCTATTAGTAGTCATGTGAATTTGGTATTCGTTCAATATTTTGATGAGATGTATGTTGTCTTTTCCTCTAGTGGTGTTATGTGAACGTCGACTACATGACACTTCACCATTATTTGGGCCTAGAGGAAGGCATGGGGAAGTAATAAGTAGATGATGGGTTGCTAGAGTGACAGAAGCTTAAACCCTAGTTTATGTGTTTCTTCGTTAGGGGCTGATATGGATCCATACGCTTAATGTTGTGGTTAGGTTTACTTTAATACTCCTTTTTGTAGTTGTGGATGCTTGCAATAGGGGTTAATCATAAGTGGGATGCTTGTCCAAGTTAGGGCAGTACCCAAGTACCGGTCCACCCACATATCAAATTATCAAAGTACCGAACGTGAATCATATGAATGTGATGAAAACTGGCTTGACGATAATTCCCAATGTGTCCTCGGGAGCTCCTTTATTATTATTAGAATTTGTCCAGGCTTATCCTTTGCTACATAAAGGATTGGGCCACCTTGCTGCACTTTATTTACTTTATTTACTTGTTGCTCGTTACTATTTATCTTATCACAAAACTATCTATTACCTATAATTTCAGTGCTTGCAGAGAAAACCTTACTGAAAACCGCTTATCATTTCCTTCTGCTCCTCGTTGGGTTCAACACTCTTACTTATCGAAAGGACTACGATAGATCCGCTACACTTGTGGGTCATCAAGACTCTTTTCTGGCACAGTTGCCGGGGAGTGTAGCGCTTTTGGTGAGTGGAACTTGGTAAGGAAACATTTATATAGTGTGCTGAAATTTTCTGTTACTTGTCACTATGGAAACTAATCCTTTGAGGGGCTTGTTTGGGGTATCTTCACCCCAACCAGAAGAGCAAAGAGTTGCTCCTCAACCTAATGAACTTTATGAAAATATTTACTTTGAGATTCCTTCGGGTATGATAGAAAAACTGCTAGCTAATCCATTTGCAGGAGATGGAACATTGCATCCCGATTTACACCTTATCTTTGTGGATGAAGTTTGTGGATTATTTAAGCTTGCAGGTATTCCCGATGATGTTGTCAAAAGGAAGGTCTTCCCTTTATCTTTGAAGGGAGATGCATTGACATGGTATAGGCTATGTGATGATATGAGATCTTGGAATTATAAGCGATTGAAGTTGGAATTTCACCAGAAGTTCTATCCTATGCATCTTGTTCATCGTGATCGTAATTACATATATAATTTCTGGCCTTGCGAAGGAGAAAGCATCGCTCAATCTTGGGGGAGGCTTAACTCAATGTTATATTCATGCCCCAATCATGAGCTCTCCCGGGAAATGATTATTCAAAAAAATTATGCTCGGCTTTCTCTTGATAATCGCAACCTGCTCGATACTTCCTGTGCTGGTTCTTATATGGTGAAGACTATTGATTTCAAATGGGACTTATTGGAAAGAATTAAACGCAAGTCTGAAGATTGGGGTTCCGATGATGGTAAGGAGTCAGGTATGACACCTAAGTTCGATTGTGTTAAATATTTTATGGATATCGATGCTTTCCGTGGATTTAGCTCTAAGTATGGACTTGACTCTGAGATAGTAGCTACTTTCTGTGAATCTTTTGCTACTCACGTTGATCTCCCTAAAGAGAAGTGGTTTAAATATAATCCTCCTATTTAAGTGAAAGTAGTTGCACCTATTACAGTCGAAGAAAAGACTATTACCTATAGTGATCCTATTGTTCCTACTGCTTATGTTGAAAAACCTCCTTTTCTTGTTAGGATAAAAGATCATGCTAAAGCTTCGACCGTTGTTCGTAAGAGTAATACTAGGACTTATACACCTCCTGAGCAAATTAATGTTGAACCTAGTATTGCTATGGTTAAAGATCTCTTGGATGAGGACTTAGATGGGCATGCTATTTCTTTCTTGGGTGAGACTGCTAATATTGCTAGACCTGATACTTAGACACGTAGACCTGTTGTTGGCATGCCTGTTATTTCTGTTAAAATAGGAGAACATTGTTATCATGGCTTATGTGATATGGGTGCTAGTGCTAGTGCGATAACTTATGATCTATATAAAGAAATTATGCACGACATTGCACCCGTTGAATTAGAAGACATTGATGTTACTATTAAGCTTGCTAATAGGGATACCATTAAACCTATTGGGATTGTTAGAGATGTTGAAGTTTTGTGTGGGGAGGTTAAATACCCTGCTGATTTTCTTGTTCTTGGTTCCCCACAAGATGATTTTTGTCCCATTATTTTTGGTAGACCCTTCTTGAATACTGCTAGTGCTAAGATTAATTGTGAAAAGAATATTGTCACTGTTGGCATAGATGGTATGTCTCATGAGTTTAATTTCGCTAAGTTTAGTAGACAACCTCGTGAAAGGGAACCACCTAGTAAGGATGAGATTATTGGTCTTGCTTCCATTGCTGTTCCTCCAACTGATCCGTTAGAACAATATTTGCTAGACCATGAAAATGATATGTTTATGAAGGAAAGGGAAGAAATAGATGAAGTGTTCCTTAAACAGGAACCTATGCTGAAACATAACCTTCCCGTTGAAATTCTTGGGGATCCCCCTCCACCCAAGGGTGATCCCGTGTTTGAACTTAAACCCTTACCTGATAATCTTATGTATGCTTATCTTCATGAAAAAGAAATATATCCTGTTATTATTAGTGCTAACCTTTAAAGATTATTGAAAACTCTAAAGAAGCACCGAGCAGCTATTGGATATACTATGGACGATCTTAAGGGCATTAGTCCCACATTATGTCAACACAAAATTTCAGGGAGAAAGATGCCAAACCAGTTAGAGATCCTCAAAGACGATTAAATCCCAAGATGAAGGAAGTGGTAAGAAAGGAGATACTAAAGCTCCTTGAGGCAGGTATTATTTATCCCGTTGCTGATAGCGAATGGGTAAGCCTTGTCCATTGTGTTCCTAAAAAGGGAGGTATTATTGTTGTTCCTAATGATAAAGATGAATTGATCCCGCAAAGAATTATTACAGGTTATAGGATGGTAATTGATTTTCGTAAGTTAAATAAAGCTACTAAGAAATATCATTACCCTTTACCTTTTATTGATCAAATGCTAGAAAGGCTATCCAAACACACACATTTTTGCTTTCTAGATGGTTATTCTGGTTTCTCTCAGATACCTGTATCAGCAAAGGATCAATCTAGAACTACTTTTACTTGCCCTTTTGGTACTTTTACTTATAGACGTATGCCTTTTCGTTTATGTAATGCACCTGCTTCCTTTCAAAGATGCATGATGGCTATATTCTCTGATTTTTGTGAAAAGATTTGTGAGGTATTCATGGATGACTTCTCCGTCTATGGATCCTCTTTTGATGATTGTTTGAGCAACCTTGATCGAGTTTTGCAGAGATGCGAAGACACTAGTCTCGTCCTGAATTGGGAAAAGTGTCACTTTATGGTTAATGAAGGCATTGTCTTGGGGCACAAGATCTCCGAGAGAGGAATTGAAGTTGATAAAGCCAAAGTTGATGCTATTGAAAAGATGCCATGTCCCAAGGACATAAAAGGTATAAGAAGTTTCCTTGGTCATGCCGGTTTTTATAGGAGGTTCATTAAGGACTTTTCTAAAATCTCTAGGCCTCTGACTAATTTATTGCAAAAAGATATTCCTTTTGTCTTTGATGATGATTGTGTAGAAGCGTTTGAAGTACTTAAGAAAGCTTTGATCACTACACCTATTGTTCAGCCACCTAATTGGAATTTACCTTTTGAAATTATGTGTGATGCTAGTGATTATGCTGTAGGTGCTGTTTTAGGGCAAAGAGTTGATAAGAAATTGAATGTTATCCAGTATACTAGTAAGACTCTTGATACTGCCCAGAGAAATTATGCTACTATTGAAAAAGAGTTCTTAGCAGTTGTGTTTGCATGTGATAAGTTTAGACCTTATATTGTTGATTACAAAGTTACTATTCACACTGATCATGCTGCTATTAAATATCTTATGGAAAAGAAAGATGCTAAGCCTAGACTCATTAGATGGGTCCTCTTGCTCCAAGAATTTGACTTGCATATTATTGATAGAAAGGGAGCTGAGAAACCAGTTGCAGATAACTTGTCTAGGTTAGAGAATGTTCTTGATGACCCACTCCCTATTAATGATAGCTTTCCTGATGAACAATTAGCGGTTGTCAATGCTTCTCATACTGCTCCTTGGTATGCTGATTATGCTAATTACATTGTTGCTAAATATATACCGCCTAGTTTCACATACCGGCAAAACAAAAAGTTCTTTTATGATTTAAGACATTACTTCTAGGATGATCCACACCTTTATAAAGAAGGCGTAGATGGTGTTATTAGACATTGTGTGCCTGTGCATGAACAGGAACAGATTCTACGTAAGTGTCACTCTGAATCTTATGGAGGGCACCACGCTGGAGATAGAACTGCACACACGGTACTACAATCTGGTTTTTATTGGCCTACTGTCTTCAAAGATGCTCGTAAGTTTGTCTTATCTTGTGATGAATGTCAAAGAATAGGTAACATTAGTAGACGTCAAGAAATTCCTATGAATTATTCTCTCATTATTGAACTGTTTGATGTTTGGGGCTTTGATTATATGGGACCTTTTCCTGCCACTAATGGTTATACACATATTTTAGTTGTTGTTGATTACATTACTAAGTGGGTAGAAGCTCTTCCAACTAGTAGTGTTGATCATAACACTTCTATTAAAATGCTTAAAGAAGTTATTTTTCCGAGGTTTGGAGTCCCTAGATATCTTATGACTGATGGTGGTTCACATTTTATTCATGGTGCCTTCCGTAAGATGCTCGCTAAGTATGATGTCAATCATAGAATAGCATCTCCTTATCATCCGCAGTCTAGTGGTCAAGTAGAGTTGAGCAATAGAGAGCTCAAATTAATTTTGCAAAAGACTGTGAATAGATCTAGAAAGAATTGGTCCAAAAAACTTGATGATGCATTATGGGCCTATAGAACTGCATACAAAAATCCTATGGGTATGTCTCCTTATAAGATGGTTTATGGGAAAGCATGGCATTTACCTCTTGAACTTGAACATAAGGCATATTGGCTATTAAAGAGCTCAATTATGACTTCAAACTTGCCGATGAGAAGAGGTTGTTTTATATTAGCTCACTTGATGAATGGAGAAACCAAGCCTATGAGAATGCCAAGCTTTTCAAAGAAAAAGTTAAACGCTGGCATGATAAGAGGATACAAAAGCGTGAGTTTAACGTAGGAGATTATGTGTTATTATTCAACTCTCGTTTAAGGTTTTTTGCAGGAAAACTTCTCTCAAAATGGGAAGGTCCCTATGTTATCGAGGAGGTCTATCATTCTGGTGCTATAAAAATCAACAACTTCGAAGGCACAAATCCGAGGGTGGTAAACGGTCAAAGAATTAAACATTATATTTCAGGTAATCCTATCAATGTTGAAACTAATATTATTGAAACCATAACCCCTGAGGAATACATAAGGGACACTTTCCATAACGTTCCAGCCTCCAAAAAGGTATAGGTATGTGGTACGGTAAGTAAACCGACTCCAAAACAACTCTAATGGCAATTTTTATCAGTTTTGGATTATTTAAGAATTTCAGGAAGAAAGAAGTAGTCTGAAAGGGACACGAGGCTCCCACGAGAGTGGAGGGCCCCCCCTGTAGGGCGCGCCCCCCTGTCTCGTGGGCACCTCGTATGCCTCCTGGACTCTGTTTCTTGCACATTACGTATTTTGGTCGGTAAAAGTTCATTATATATACTCCCGAAGGTTTTGACCACCGTATCACGCAAATATCCTCTTTTTCGTTTCGAGTTGTTTCTATTGCAGACTAAGAGCACCATGACGTCGCCCTCCTTCAACAACGAAGACAAGGATGCTTGGCTATTGAAGATAGAGCTGAAAAGAGAAGAACCAGAAGAGATCAACAAGGATGAAGGGACCAAGAAGGCCATGGAGGTTCAAGCTCCGGCGGTGACAGGAGAAGATATCCCTCAACCTTTACCTAACCTTTTCACTCCAACAGAGATTGAAGCTTTCAAGATGATTGAGTTAGCTCGCATACAGAACAACTATCTTACACAGGAGAATATCCTGTTGAAGGATCATATCGCCGGACTCAAGGGCATTATCCACAAGTTGCAGGAACTTTTACGCTCGATGTGCGATTACCCCCTGTCATCATCACCACCTCCATCACCTCCAAGGAAATAATCACATGGGTATGGGCACTCCCCTTGGCAACTGCCAAGCTTGGGGAGGTGCCCCAGTATTGTATCACCATCACACTCCTATCTTTACCGCTTTATTTAGTTTGATCCTTTTAGTAGTATCTTGATCTAGTAGATTCAAGTTTTGATATCAAGTAGTTTTGAGTTCTGCTTTATGATCTCTTTATGTAATCAAGTCCGGGTGTTATCTATAATAAAGATTAGTGTTGAGTCAAGGGCATTGCTATGTTGCTATGATCTTGAGAAAGTAGAAAGAATAAAAGAGTTCATATCGATCTTATGGATAGTGATAACTTCACACATAGAAAGTATGAGGCATAAAAATTGTTGAGAGTTGATGAACGTAGCCTTGGTCATCGTTGCAATTAATAGGAAGTGATAAGGAAAGAGGGGTTCACATATAAATATATTATCTTGGACATCTTTTATGATTGTGAAGCACACGTTAAGTATGACATGCTAAAAGAGTTGATGTTGGACAAGGAAGACAACGTAATGGTTTATGTTTTCCGACATCTCAGTTAAAGTATATTGTCATTGACCTTCCAAACATGTTGAGCTTGCCTTTCCCCCTCATGCTAGCCAAATTCCTTGCACCAATTAGAGATACTACATGTGCTTCCAATTATCCTTAAACCCAGTTTTGCCATGAGAGTCCACCATACCTACCTATGGGTTGAGTAAGATCCTTCAAGTAAGTTGTCATCGGTGCAAGCAATAAAAATTGCTCTCTAAATATGTATGACTTATTAGTGCAGAGAAAATAAGCTTTGTACGAACTTGTTGTGGAAGTAATAAAAGCGACGGACTGCATAATAAAGGTCCACATACAAGGGGCAACATAAAGTGACGTTCTTTCTCATTAAGATTTTGTGCATCAACCCTAAACGCGCATGACAACCTCTGCTTCCCTCTACGAAGGGCCTATCTTTTACTTTATGTTTTTACTTTATGCTTGAGTCAAGGTGATCCTCACCTTTCCCTTTTTCATTTTATCCTTTGGCAAGCTCCTCGTTTTTGAAAGATCATGATATATATATATCCAATTGGATGTAAGTTAGCATTGGCCATTATTGTTGACTTCACCTAAAGGTGAATACGTTGGGAGGCAACACAATAAGCCCCTATCTTTCTCAGTGTCCGGCTGAAACTCTATAACCACAAGTACTGCGTGAGTGTTAGCAATTATAGGAGACTACGAGATAGTTGAGTATGTGAGCTTGCTGAAAGGCTCTATTATTGACTCTTTCTGATGTTACGATAAATTGCAATTGTTTCCATGACTGAGATTATAGTTTGTTAGTTCCCAATGAAGTTTTTGACCATACTTGACATTGTGAATTGCTTATTACTTGAGCATAGGAAATCATATGACAAAATCTATATATGTTGCTGTTATTAGAATGATCATGATGCCCTCATGTCCGTATTTTATTTTTATCGACACCTCTATCTCTAAACATGTGGACATATTTTTCGATTTCGGCTTCCGCTTGAGGACAAGTGAGGTCTAAGCTTGGGGGAATTGATACGTCCATTTTGCATCATGCTTTTATATCAATTACTATTTATCTTACAAAAAACTATCTACTACCTATAATTTTAGTGCTTGCAGAGAAAACCTTACTGAAAACCGCTTATCATTTCCTTCTGCTCCTCGTTGGGTTCGACACTCTTGCTTATCGAAAGGACTATGATAGATCCCCTACACTTGTGGGTCATCACACGTCACCGCTGCCCAGCCGGAGCCTCTTCCCCGATGACGTCGTCCACCGCAACAGCTCGACGTCTCTCCTCCACCTCCCCGGATGAGGATCCGTTGTCCATCTCGCCGTCCCGCCGATTCAGCTGCCCCGTCCTACACGTCCAAGGAGCTGCTCCGACGATCGCCTCGTCTATCACGGCTGCTCCACCCCCACAGCGTCGCCTTAACCTGCTCCACCGGAACTGCAGCATCCTCACCGACTCCTCGGACGAAGCCGAGGCCTACTCGGCGCCACCAAAGAGGTTGTACACTCATCGCATCGCACCTTCTCCTTAACTCGACCTCCCGGCGCCGACGGTGCTCCATCCTGCATCCCATGGAGCGGCTACCTTGAAGCCGGTGCCGCGGGCGACATCTCCACGGCGGCTCTCCCCCAGTGTGAGGCCCCTTCGGCGGTGGCATCCATACCAGTCGGATCTGCTGCTGCTGTTCCGGCTCTCGCTCGCTCGCTCGCGCTGCTGTTGCTGCTCCGGCTCTTGCTCGATCGCTCACTTGCCCAGCTGCTGCTGCTGCTCTCCTCCTCGCTCGTGCTGCTGCTCTGCTCCGATTAAGCCACACTTCAGTCGACTGAATCGACTTTTGGGTCAGTCAATTTTCAGGGTTTGTGGGGAGCTCGCCGGAGTTAAGAAAGAACCACCCGCAGCAGGGACGGGGGCTCGCCGGAGAGGTACCCCACTATTTATCTTAGGGTTTAGGGTGGGGGCGGGGGGGCTAGAGGGCTGGCCGAGACGGCGGTGGCGAGTTGTTTCGGGGTGGTGAGGCGGTGCTGGGGCCGGCGTTCGGCCGGTGGTGGCTGGCGGCTCAGGGGGGTGTAGGTTGAAGATGAACTGCAGGCCCTCCCTAAACTACATGTCAAGTGCCTCTCTGCTACCATTGCGTTCAGTTTCAACAGTAGCATTCAGATTCCACAGTAAATTTCAGTTTCGACAGTTAAGTTCAGAGTCAACTGTTTTTACCTCATCTGTTGTAGTCAGGTGGTTTTTGGTGATGTTAATTTTACATCCATTTTACATCATCTATTGGAGATGCTATTAGAATCCCACTTGAGATTGACGATGTCTGTCTTGTGCTGCTTAAGCCTTGAAGTCTTACGGCTCACCGGAGCTGCTCCAACGACAGAATGATCCATCACAACAGAGCAGTGCCCTGGACACCGTCTACAGATTCCTCAGATCTTCCTCGACACCTCCGGCAGCCACCTCTGCCTCAACTGCTTCAGCAACCAACCCAATGATGCTGGGGTCAACACGGCTACGGCAAAGAGGTTGTACACTTGTTGCATCACTTATTACTATACATTCACATCGATCCATTAGGGCTATTTTGGTTCAACGGAAAAACATAGCAATAGGGAATTTTCCAATGGCACTCTACTATTCAATTATTCATGCATTTTGTTGAAAGGAATGAAGCAAAACATCCACCTGGACCTACTTTTCAAAATCCTATGCATGAAAACAAGACCAAGTGCATTAGTGCCAGAATAACATTCTAACTGTACACACTTTCATATAGTTTCACTTTATTTTGGTCATGTTTCTTTGCATTCCTCTGCTCTTCCAATTCCTGTAAACCAAACACCCAAGTTGACAGAAATCCTGTGTTTACAAATGCTCTATTTACCATGTGCATTTTCCTATCCTATTCTGGTGTTTTTCCTATCCCTGCATTTTAAGAATCATGCAAGCCAAATGAGCCCTTACAGAATTACTTCAGTTATAGGTACGTGTCGAAGGGAACTTTGTGTGGTTTGTCCTGCTCCTGCCGCGACATCATCCACCTCACCTGAGCTGCTCCATCGACAGAAGCATCCACCAAACCAGACATCATGACTCCTGACCGTCTTTCGCCGCCTCATATCTCCTTCCCTGCCGCTGGCACCCACCGCAACGGCATCACCATCATCGACTCAGCAGATGAACCTGAGGAGTACACGGGTCCACAAGAGAGGTTGCACTCTTTTGTTTCTGCTTATGTTATGCATTGCTTAAACTTACCTGCTACTTTATCATCCTGTTCAGCTCTTGGACTCCCAAGTCAGGTCCAAATTAATGTTCAAACTTGAGTTCTAAATTAGTTGTGGGGCACATATCGAGGCAGCAATGAATAGTATGTCTGTCTAATATCTGGTTCACCTAGGGTATGCCTATGTTGTTCATCTTGGGTGGGAAACAAATAGTAAACCAATCATCATCTGTCTTTTTATTAATTTAAAGCAACCATCAGTCTGCTATCATTATTTTTGGATCCATCCACTGGTTGTTACCATCACTCTAAATTTTTGCATGCTCTCCTTACATAATCTCACCATATTTTTTCGTATGCACGTCAGATATTGTACACAGTCATGCTGAACATGTAGAGAAAAAGAGAAGAGTTTTGCGCGGCAATACAATATCATGCAGACATCGCTCCATGGTGGGTTCAATGGCAAACCCTCCCCACCCCTCTCCAGATTGTAATCCAGAGGAAGATATCTGTTCTGAGGCGGATTCAAACGCCGCTGACCACTCCTATTTACCCCCCAAGGTGTTTGCTCTACCTTGGCATGATGATGTTAGTCATATCATGCATATGTTGCCTTGCAGTGCCTACTTTTGACATCATATATGTCATCTGCTTAGTTTAGACATGTTCTGTAATGCCACCTGTTTAGTTTCTA
This sequence comes from Triticum dicoccoides, assembly GCF_002162155.2. Classification (NCBI taxonomy): domain Eukaryota; kingdom Viridiplantae; phylum Streptophyta; class Magnoliopsida; order Poales; family Poaceae; genus Triticum; species Triticum dicoccoides. The sequence goes on along the minus strand of NC_041391.1, from coordinate 412,028,489 downwards.
TATCATATATGGGAATTATGCAGTCTCGTGTCTTTTAGCCAGCCATAATATATGTGAAATGTGCAATGCCATCCTGTTTAACCAGGCATCATATATTTGAATGATATCTTGCCCATCCTTTTCTTCATTACATTTCCATTTGTCGACAATGTTTGTACATTAAACTACTCTTCCTGTGAATCAGCCATTTGGGTGGGAGATGGAAAAATCTAGAGTGAAAACAAGGCCTTCAGAGCAGACAGTGCTACCTGTCGAAGCAGATCTCTTGTTGGGTCCCGATACCTCCTCAGAGATGGATTCAGAGACAGATGACCAGTCCTATTCCCCCACTGAGGTGTATGCTCTAACTTGGCACGATGATACTGCTCATATCATGCATACGGTGTCTTGCATTGCATAGTTTAGACATCATATACGCAATATTCAACACCATGTTCTTAGTTCAGACATCATATCGAATGCCCTCTATTTAGCATATAAATCACATATGTGAATTAAATGATGTGATCCTGATTACTTAGATAACATGTAGGTGAATTATGTCATGCGATCCTGTTTAGTTATTCATCATATCTTTGAATTATGTTATGCTATGCTATCCAGTTTAGATAGACATCATATATGTGAAATTATGTCATGCTATCCGTTTTAGTTAAACAATATACATGTCAACTATTTCATGCCCTCTTTTTTCCACACTATCTATTGCATCTGTCTCTCATACAATGTCTGCACATTCAACTATGTTTCCTGTTTATCAGCCATTTGAATTGGAGCGGGTGATGCCAGTATCTAGCGGACTAAAAACACGGTCTTCAAATAAAACAGTGCTACCTGTTGGTGGAGATAGCACCCCGGTTGTACATGCACAAGAACTAGCCCTACCACACATAACCCAAACTCTCACAGATTGTACCCCTACTGCGATGGACAGAGAACCAGCTTCACCCAATCTAACCCCAACACCAGCCGATAGTAACCCAATTCCTGTTGACACAGCACCATCTCCACCACAGAGCTCCCAAACAAGAGCAGTTAGTAAGGCAGCTCCAGTGCCCAAAGGGCCAGTACTATCACGGTGAACCCCAACTCCACCAGTTAGTACGCCTATTCCTGTGGAGGAAGCACAACCAGCTAGTCGTAATTTAGCATCTATCGCATTTGATGTTGTTAAATCGTATGTGCGTATCTTCCCATCTTGGAAATATTATACTTTAGATGAAGGAAAATGCCAGTTGCAGGTGTTTGTCCAAGAGTTATGTGTAAGTAATGTTATTCATGGCAATTACTTTGCTTCGTCCCATACATCCTACCTCCATGATGGTTATAATACAACAAATTTTCCCATTTTTCTCTATAGAAAAGGACCGATTTGGAAACTCAGGATGAGGTAACCTGTGCTAATACCTCTGCTATCTTCAAGAATGCTTGGTGGCAGTATCGGAATTACCTGAAGAAAACATACTTCACCGGCAAAGAAACTCATCAAATTCCCTTATGTTCTCCTGAGACACATTTATTGGACGATGACTGGGAACGCCTCGTTCCGTACTGGTCCCGAACTAAGAATGTGGTAAGGTCTATGAGCTCATTTTCTATTTTTAAGTAATATATTCTTGCGTCTTACTGTACTCTGTTCATGTAGAACAAGTGCCTAAACCTGAAGAACAACTGTTCTAATTTAAGATTCCATTGCTATCATAGTTCAAAAGAGTGCTAGGCATTAATTGTGCGTTTTGCCACCGCCTTGCGCTTTACTGACCAAAGCGCATGCTTATGCGCAATTATGCACAGATTAAACGTAGTTATGCGCAATGCGTTTTGCCAACGCCTAGAGCCTAGGCGCGCTTAAGCGCTCGCTTAGGCGCGCCTTTTTTAACTATGATTGATTTGCTCTTGTATCACTGTATTTACTGATACAAACTTATTTTTAAATTGAAGGATCCAATCGAAACTCCAATGGCACAGCAAGTATGTTCACGCATGTTTCTTTAACAAGTTTGCTCTTATCAATAGCTCTTTTGATTTCAATTTCAATTGTGTATATAGTTGACTTTCATATCATGCACATTACTAGCATCACAACAGAGCCAATAGTGTTGTTGTACATGTAGACCCGTGGTACCCATCTGAAATCTTGTTGTGTCGTGTAGTTTACCACGCTTTGTATTCTTTCACTGCTGCTTTGTCTTGAACTGATATGATTTGAACCGTGTCTCTCTTTTGATTTGGCAAGACAACGCGGTGACCATAGGACATAGATATATGTTTGTTTGATGCTTTTATTATGTACTAGTACTTGGCAATAGAAGACTTGGTAGTTTAATCCTGTCCACCTTACTAATGAACTGCTTCACCGAAATGAGTTTCATATACTAGTACATGCTAAACTTGTTGTGTGTCTGCATGTTTCTTCTTTTAGAATGCTGACAGAATATTGGGGACGAGTGCCTTATTAAGCAATGGTAAAGGAAGTAATGCAGATAAGGTTCAGGATAGTGACACATCCTTGTTGGTCTCCAACAAAGCTGATAAAACAGCTAAGGAAGACTATCTTGAAGACAGCAAGACAACCCCAAAGTCCTGTCTTGGTTTAGTGTTCGAGTTACTGGCCACTACCGCTTGCACAAGTTATTCAAACTCACTATCTGAATCAGTTCGGTTTCTTGAGTCTCAACTACAAGCTGAAAGACATCGATCAGCTGTGCTGCGACAAGAAGCGGAAGGACTGCGGAAGTCCCTGGAGCATTCAGATGCATACTTTCTGGTGCAACAGCAAGCGTTGGAGGATTTTAGCGCCAAACAGGACAAAGCTAATCAGCTTGCTAAGCTTATTGCCAGCATGGTGGATACCCAGGATAACGTTTCTTGAGCTCTTCTGAAGTTGTTTCAGTTATGCTCTTGTTTTGCTGCCGCGTTTATTTGCACTGGTGGCCAATTTTGACGGCCAGTGTATGTAATATGCTGCTTTGTTCCCTATATTTGCACTGGTGGAGAACTTTGATGCCCAGTGGATGTAATATGTGTAATAGCGGTAATAGGCTAGCGTTAATTGCTTGCTTATTTATTTCCTTATTGTCTTGTTTAGTTGTTTGCTTGTAGTCACTGCAGTTCTTTTTCTGTGTTTTTCTAATGGCCACAATAGCCTATTTTTGGTAATTAGGCCAAAATAATCATGGCAACACACAGACTGTTGTAACCATGGGCCTCCTGCAGGCCGTATGATCCATGGGCCTTCTTCCGGCCGTAGGATCCATTGGCCTTCTATACGGGCCGTAGGATCCATTGGCCTTCTATACGGGCCGTAGGGTCCATGGGCCTTCTACGGGTCGTACGGCCCATGGGCCTTCTACGGGCCGTAGATCCATGGGCCTCATACGGGCCGTAGATCCATGGCCTTCTATGGGGCGTATCATCATTTCGCCAATCATGGGCCATACAATTCATGGACCATAACGGGTCGTTAATAGACCGTATTTGATAACTCTATGAAAACAGCCCAACGGGTTTTTTTGACATGAAAACGGCCCAACGTATTAACGGTCCACAAATGGGCTGACTGTAATGATGGGCTGAATTTGGCCCACAAGCAGAAAATGACAGTAACGGGCCATATGTAACCGAATGCTACAAACGAGCCCAAGAATCAATGGGCCCTGAGAAGGACGAAAGATAACTTGGGCTGGAAACGGCCCAATAGAATAACGGGTCGTTAATGGGTATAAAGTGATACATTGTTCATTACGAGCCAGTTTCACCACGGCTCATATGGGCCGAAAGAAGTCATGGCCACACATGGGCCGGAAGTTAAAACGGGCTGGAATCATATTGGACGGCCCAGATGACGCTACTGGGCCTAATTCGGATAGGGCGTAACGGGCCCTGGGTTAGCGGGATGTAAATGGGCTATATGCGAATAGGCCGTTAACAGGCTTTTTGTGGGCCGGCCCGCCACCTTTTGACCAAGTCAAACGGGCCGGCCTTTTCACAGGAATGGGCCTATGTTGGGCCATGCCACATGTCGCCGTATCATAGGCGCCTTCGGTCCAATGAGCGGATGACACCTGTCCCAACGGTGAGCCGACACGTGTTTCCTCCAGCCAATGATGATTTTACACGTGGAAAATCCCCGTTGGTCGGGGCTGTTAATGGGTTATCAGATCCAAAACCCGACCCGATAGCTTAACGGCGTTCCGTTACAGTGGATGCCACGTGTCGATCACCCTTGACGAAAGCACTTCTGTGACGCGCGATTTATCGTCATGGAAGTGGACACTTCCATGATGATAATTTTGGTAATGTCATGGAACACTTCTACGACAGCACAGGTATGACTATCTTGATTCTGTCATAAAATCGTCATGGATGTACATGCATGACAAAAAACGCGACCTACTATGACAAACACGTATCATCACGGAAGTGTTTTTTTAGTGACCCTCGAAAGCTGTTGCGATCCCCTACACTTGTGGGTTATCAATGTCACTCTATGATTTTTTGTGTGGCTTGCAAGTTGCCTTTTGAGGGCAGCGTCGAGGAACCACATCCTAGTGATGTGGCAGAATTCACTGATGAAATTGCTGTAGGGGAAACGAGGAAAGTTTTCAATGCAAGAACTACTAGTATACATTTTCCTGTTCTACGTTACTATGCTATATTTGCTAGTAGATGTTTAATTGGTCGCAGGAACAGCGGGGGCCTCAGTGCTCGTGACCTCGCTATTTTGCACCATGCTTTACTCCATGATAGAACTTTCAGTTTAGGTGTTATGGTTGTTAAACTGTTAAGTCTAAACCTACAAAGGGCCCCATTTTTTGAGATATCTTTGCTTCGCATCTTGCTAAATATTTTTAGATACCTATTAGACACTATGATAAAGAAGAAAAGGTGTTGCCCCCTATTTTCTTAGACTATAAAAGTATGGTAGCAGATGATTTTATTTGCGATGATAAGGACAAGAGACTTATTTATAACCTGGTATTCAGTGAAAATACTTGTCGGATTATTACCATGCCTGCACCTTCTTTGTTTAACATTTATTCAGGCACATGCATCATCCTGCCCAATGACATTTATGCATATTGGGAGTGAACACGATCCCCAGATCCAGAGCCAGAGCCATCTCCAGATCCATATCAGGAGTCTATTTATCAGTGGGATCCGCAAGAGCTCGCTAACCAGTGGCACCCCGAGGATCCTCCTCAGTACACTGGAGAGGACCACTTTGATCCATGGGCACAGACCAACTTAGGCCAAAAGCCTAAGCTTGGGGGAGTACGTATTTCTCACCGACATTACATTCATCTTCACACACTCATGCCAGTTGTCGGTGCTCATACTTTTTCATTGTACTATCCATGCTAGTTTATTTTCTGTTTTAAGCCTTCTTCTTCTGTGTTTGAAAAACCTTAAGAAAAACCAAAAAAATTAGTTGTAGCTTTTAGCTAGTTTACTTTCCATGCATGTAGTAGTAGTAATTAAAAGAAAACCCAAAAAGATTTCTCGTTATTATTTTGCTTGTTGGGAGCTTTCCCGTGTAAATAGTTTTTATTTCTTTTCTTTGGGGGCCGAGAGGAGAAGACCATGATGAAAATATTGAAGTGGCTCTTTTATGCACTATTGTTGATTTAACAAAGAGCCCATATTACCTTGTCTTCTCCCTTGTATTAAATGCTTGCAGATTCCATCTTAGTCTAATGCACGTGCACTATAATTATTATCCACACCGTTCGGTCGTGCAAGTGAAAGGCAATAATGATGATATATGATGGACTGATTGAGATGAGAAAAGCTGGTACGAAATCGACATATCTTGTTTTTGTAAATATGATTAGTTCGTCGTTCCTGATTCAGCCTATTATGAATGGAACATATTTGCAATGAGAATTAGAGATTATAGTTGCTCATGCCATGCTTAATTAGTTAGGAGTTTGTAATGGTTTACCTTGCGTGCCAACATGCTATTAAAATGGTTGTGATGTGGTATGATAGGGTGGTATCCTCCTTTGAACGATTCGAGTGGCTTGACTTGGCACATGTTCACGCATGTAGTTGAAACAAAATCAACATAGCCTCCACGATATTTATGTTCATGGTGAATTATATCCTACTCATGCTTGCACTCAGTGTTGATTAATTTTAATGCATGTTCATGACTATTGTTGCTCTCTAGTTGGTCGCTTCCCAGTCTCTTTCTAGCCTTCACTTGTACTAAGCGGGAATACTGCTTGTGCATCCACTTCCATAAACACCAAAGTTATTCCATATGAGTCCACCATACCTTCCTATATGCGGTATCTACCTGTCGTTCCAAGTAAATTTGTATGTGCCAAACTCTAAACCTTCAAATGAAATTCTATTTTGTATGCTCGAATAGCTCATGTATCAACTAGGGTTGTCTAATCTTCCATGCTAGGTGGTTTATTCTCACGAGGAGTGGACTCCACTCCCCACTCACGAGAAAATGGCCGGTAACCGGGATGCCCAGTCCCATGCTCAAACCAAATCAAAATAATTGCAAACAAAACTCCCCCAGGACTGTTGTTAGTTGGAGGTACCCGTTGTTTCGGGCAAGCCATGGATTGATGCTTGTTGGTGGTGGGGGAGTATAAACTTTACCATTCTGTTTGGGAACCGCCTATAATGTGTGTAGCGTGGAAGATATCGAGATCTCTCGGTTGTTATGTTGACAATGAAAATATACCACTCAAAATATTATTTATCTCTATTTCAAAAATCGAGCTCTGACACCTCTACAAATCCATGCTTCCCTTTGCGAAGGGCCTATCTATTTACTTTTATGTTGAGTCATCACCCTTTTATTAAAAAGCACCAGCTGGAGAGCACCTCTGTCATTTGCATGCATTACTATTAATTTACATTGAGTATGATTGTGACTGGATCTCTTTTACCATGAATTACAATGTTTAGTCAGTCCTTGATCTTCATAGGTGCTCTGCATTTATGTTTTGTGGTCTCAGAAAGGGCTAGCGAGATACCATCTTGTTATATCATATTATGATTGTTTTGAGAAAGTGTTGTCATCCGAGATTTACTATTATTCCTCGCTAGTTGATTATGCCATTGATATGAGTAAACATGAGACCTAAATGTTATTGTGAATATGGTTAGTTCATAATCTTTGCTGAAAAATTGAATGTTAGCTTTACATATTTACAACAACAAGAGCAAATAGAGTTTGTAAAAGTTTTTCTTTATCACTTTCAGTTTATCAACTGAATTGCTTGAGGACAAGCAAAGGTTTAAGCTTGGGGGAGTTGACACGTCTCCAACGTATCTACTTTTCCAAACACGTTTGCCCTTGTTTTGGACTCTAACTTGCATGATTTGAACGGAACTAACCCGGACTGACGCTGTTTTCAGTAGAATTGCCATGGTGTTATTTTTGTGCAGAAATAAAAGTTCTCGGAATGACCTGAAACTTCATGGAGAATATTTTTGGAACAAATAAAAAATACTGGCGAAAGAATCAACACCAGGGGGCCCACACCCTGTGCACGAGGGTGGAGGCCGCGCCCTCCTGCCTCGTGGGACCCCTGAGGCTCCACCGACCTCAACTCCAACTCTATATATTCACGTTCGAGGAGAAAAATTCAGAGAGAAGGATTCATCACGTTTTACAATATGGAGCCGCTGCCAAGCCCTAATCTCTCTCGGGAGGGCTCACCTGGAGTCAGTTTGGGGCTCCGGAGAGGGGAATCCGTCGCCATCGTCATCATCAACCTTCCTCCATCACCAATTTCATGATGCTCACCTCTGTGCGTGAGTAATTCCATCATAAGCTTGCTAGACGGTGATGGCTTGGATGAGATTTACCATGTAATCGAGTTAGTTTTGTTAGGGTTTGATCCCTAGTATCCATTATGTTCTAAGATTGATGTTGCTATGACTTTGCTATGCTTAATGCTTGTCACTAGGGACCGAGTGCCATGATTTCAGATCTGAACCTATTATGTTTTCATGAATATATGTGAGTTCTTGATCCTATCTTGCAAGTCAATAGTCACCTACTATGTGTTATGATCCGGTAACCCCAAAGTGACAATAATCGGGACCACTCCCGGTGATGACCGCAGTTTGAGGACTTCATGTATTCACTGAGTGTTAATGCTTTGGTTCGGTACTCTATTAAAAGGAGGCCTTAATATCACTTAGTTTCCAATAGGACCTCTCTGCCACGGGAGGGTAGGACAAAATATGTCATGCAAGTTATTTTCCATAAGTACGTATGACCATATTTAGAATACATGCCTACGTTACATTGATGAACTGGAGCTAGTTCTGTGTCACCCTATGTTATAACTGTTGCATGAGGAATCGCGTCCGACATAATTATCCATCATTGATCCATTGCCTACGAGCTTTTCACATATTGATCTTTGCTTAGTTACTTTACCGTTGCCACTGTTATGATTACTACAAAATTGCTACTATTACTTTTGCCACCGTTGCCGTTACTTCCATACTACTTTGCTACTAAATACTTTGCTGCAGATATTAAGTTTTCCAGGTATGGTTGAATTGACAACTCAACTGCTAATACTTGAGAATATTCTTTGGCTCCCCTTGTGTCGAATCAATAAATTTGGGTTGAATACTCTACCCTCGAAAACTGTTGCGATCCCCTATACTTGTGGGTTATCAGGGACCCACCGGACGGGCCACCGTATTTCATGAAAAAACATTTACCCCTGACTGCTGGGACCCACCAGCTAAATCTTCGCACGCAAGGAAGTGCCTGACAGTTGGGACCCACCCGATTGAAGCGTACGTAGCGTTGTCATTCTGGTCGCGAACGTGTACATACATACGATCGGTCTGTCTGCTGGCTGCAGCGATGAACTGTGGCCGTGTAAGGAAGGGCACGTGTCGTAGTAGAGGCGCGCACGTAGCATGTACATGTATGTACAATGGCCAGGGTGCAAGAAAGAAAACACGGCCACGTACATACATACGGGCGGGGTCTAGAACGCCTACTCGCGCATACGTACGGCCAGGGCTGGTGTACATAGCTGGGTCGGAACGAAGAAACTGTGTCGTCGTCGTGTTCATGGGGAGGCAACGGAATGCGTCGTGTTCATCGGGAGGCAACGGAACGCGTGTTGTTCATCGAGAGCCAACCATCTTGGACGGATAAGCCGATGGAAAGGAGGCCTGGCGTACAGCATAATGGAGGAAACGACCTTGTGTTCGACCGGCCACGGTCGAAACGGGATCCTGTTCATCGGGACGGGTCTGGCATACTCCAAAACAGAGGAAACGGACCTCCTACGGTCGAACTGGGTCCTGTTGATCGGGAGGGGTGTGGCGTACCGCAAAACGGAGGAAACGAACTTGTGTTGGAGCGCTACGGTCGAAACGGGGGTCCTGTTCATCAGGAGGGGTGTGGCGTACTGCAAAACGGGACTCCACGGGATACTATTCATCTCCACCGTCGACCTCCTCCAACCTCCACGGGCTCCTGTTCATCCACCGTCGACCTCCTCCAGCCTCCACCTGCGACTATTCATCCACGGGCTCCTGTTCATCTAGCCTCCACCGCGCGCTCCTCCACCGGCTACTGTTCAACCAGCCCTCTCCACGGGGTTCTGTTCAACCACCCCTCCATGGGCTACTACTCATCCAGCCCTCCGCCGGCTATTGTTCAACCAGCCCTCCACCGGCTACTGTTCATCCAGCCCTCCACGGGGTCCTGTTCATCCAGCCCTCCATGGGGTCCTATTCATCCAGCGGCAACGGCCTCTACTACAACGAGGTCATGTTCATCCACCCCGCCCCCACCGAGAACTGTTCATCCGAACCCCCCAACAACACTCACTGTTCATCCAAAGGCAGCATCGATCGGCTTCAGTTAGCAGCAGTAGTGAAGGAATCACACTCGGGTTTAGTTAACAGCAAGGGATTGATCGGGGTTCAGAAAAGTAGCTAGCGCAATTGCTTGGGTTCAGTTAGAGCCTGCAGTGCAATCGCTTAGGTTCAGTTAGAGCACAACGCCTCGCACACACGCGCATACGTACGAGAGAAACGCGCATCGCTCGGCCCCCGACCACCCACCATAACCGGGAACTCCCCCAATATTTTCCTCGCCCTCGCTTCTACCACGGTTTTCTCTATCATGGACGGCCCAAAGAATGTCATGCAGCTGCATCTCCGGCCCGCCCAGGATGAAAAGCCCATTTTCTATCATGATTTTTTGTCATAGAAGTAGGAGCCCACCACATCTATGATGATACCGGGTTTTGTCACAATTATCGTCATGACAGGAAAAAACTTCGTTCGGCCCAAAATGTCACGGATATGTCTTTTTTTGTAGTGAAATTTGTTTGTCACATGTTTTATGATGCTCTCTTTGTGTTTCAATTATTATCTTTCATGTGAGCATCATCAAAAGCACTATGCCTAGCTAGGGGCATAAAACGATAGCGCTTGTTCGGAGGCAGCCCAATGAATAAAATATATTTTTTTCTCTTTTGCTTTCTGTTTTTGTGTGTTCACACAATTATGCTACTGTTATGATTGTGTTTTTATGTCTTAATTAGTTTTTGTGCCAAGTAGAGCCTTTGGGATCATGTTGGGTGATAGTTGATTTGATCTTGTTGAAAAACAAAAACTTTTGCGCCCAGTAGCAGAATTTTTAAGAATCACAGAACCATGATAAAATTCTTAATTTGTTACACAATATTGATATACAAATTACCTACAATTTCCTAAATTTTTAGGATTTTTGGAGTTACAAAAGTATGGACAAAGTCCATATTACTACAAGCTGTTCTGTTTTTGACAGATTCTATTTTCGTTGCATTGTGTGCTTATTTTGATGATTCTATGGATTTTATTGGAGGTTATAAGCCATGTAGAAGTTAGAATACAGTAGGTATAATGCAATATTAAAATATGAATGGGTTTGCAATAGTACTTAGAGTGGTGATTTGCTTTATTATACTAATGGATCTCATGAAGGTTTTTTTAAGTTTTGTGTGATTGAAGTTTTCAAGTTTTGGGTGAGATCACGATGGATGAAGGAATAAGGAGTGAAAAGAGCCTAATATTGGGGATTCCCATGGCACCCCAAGTTAATATTCAAGGAGAACCAAGCAACTAAGCTTGGGGATGCCCTGGAAGGCATCCCATCTTTCTTCTAACAACCATCGGTAATTTTACTTGGAGCTATATTTTTAATCGTCACATATCATGAGTTTTGCTTGGAGAGCCTTGTATGATATGAGTCTTTGCTCGTTTTGCTTTTTAGTTTGTCACAAATATCCTTGCTGGACACACCTATTTGAGAGATCCAAAATGATGCTATGATTTGTTAGAATTGCTCTATGTGCTTAACTTAAATTTTTTGAGCTATGGAATTGCTCAAGTGCTTCACTTATATCTTTTTTAGCACAGTGCGATTTAATTATTTTTGAATAAATACTCTCATGCTTCACTTAGATTTATTTGAGAGTTGGTAATTTTTTCAAGAAATTCTCTCATGATTCACTTATATTATTTTGAGAGATGAAAATTTTCATGCTCATGTTCTTCACTTAAATTTTTTTGAGCTTGTCAAAAGTGATTGCAATATATGAAACAAGTTTGAAGGTGATAGATATTCAAGAGGGATATAATAAAAACTTTCATGAAGATCATTGGACAAAATAAACTTGATTCTTTTTAATAGTTTTGAGATATGATGATAGTAATATGTGAGTTATATTGGTGAGTAATTATGCTTTAGTAAGAATATTGGTGTTAAGGTTTGTGATTTCCTATGCAAGCATGAAATTCAATAGTTATGCATGCTGGGGAACGCAGTAATTTCAAAAAAAATCCTACGCACATGCAAGATCTATCAAGGTGATGCATACCAATGAGAGGGGAGAGTGTAGTCCATGTACCCTCGTAGACCGTGAGTGGAAACGTTGTGAAAACGCGATTGATGTAGTCGTACGTATTCACGATCCGACCGATCCTAGTACCGAAAGTATGGCACCTCCGCGATCTGCACATGTTCGGCTTGGTGACGTCCCATGAACTCTCGATCCAGCTGAGTGTCGAGGGAGAGCTTCGTCAGCACGACGGCGTGATGACGGTGATGATGAAGCTACCGGCGCAGGGCTTCGCCTAAGCACTGCAATGATATGACCGAGGTGGATTATGGTGGAGGGGGGCACCGCACACGGCTAAGAGATCAATGATCAACTTGTGTCTATGGGTTGCCCCCCTCCCCCATATAAAGGAGTGGAGGAGAGGGAGGGTCGGCCCTCTCTGTGGCGCACCCTAGGGGAGTCCTACTCCCACCGGGAGTAGGATTCCCCCCTTCCAAGTAGGAGTAGGAGAGGAAGGAAGGAGGAGAGAGGGAGGAAGGAAAGGGGGGGCGGCCCCCCTCCCATTTCGGATTGGGCTTGGGGGCGTGCCCCCTCCTAGGCTGCCTCCTCCTCTCACACTAAGGCCCAATAAGGCCCATACACTCCCCGGGGGGGTCCGGTAACCCCTCGGTACTTCGGTAAATGCCCAAGCTCACCCAAAACCATTTCGATGTCCAAACATAGGCTTCCAATATATCGATCTTTATGTCTCGACCATTTCGAGACTCCTCATCATGCCCGTGATCACATCCGGGACTCCAAACAACATTCGGTTCATCAAAACACATAAACTCACAATATCGATCATCACCGAACGTTAAGAGTGCGGACCCTATGGGTTCGAAAACTATGTAGACATGACCGAGACTCATCTCCGGTCAATAACCAATAGCGTAACCTAGATGCTCATATTGGTTCCTACATATTCTACGAAGATCTTTATCGGTCAAACCGCATAACAACATACGTTAGTTCCCTTTGTCATCGGTATGTTGCTAAAGGAAATATGCCCTAGAGGAAATAATAAAGTTATTATTTATTTCCTTATTTCATGATAAATGTTTATTATTCATGCTAGAATTGTATTAACCAGAAACATGATACATGTGTGAATACATAGACAAACATATTGTCACTAGTATGCCTCTACTAGACTAGATCATTAATCAAAGATGGTTATGTTTCCTAACTATAGACATGAGTTGTCATTTGATTAACGGGATCACATCATTAGTAGAATGATGTGATTGACATGACCCATTCCGTTAGCTTAGCACTTGATCATTTAGTATGTTGCTATTGCTTTCTTCATGACTTATACATGTTCCTACAACTATGAGATTATGCAACTCCCGTTTACCGGAGGAACACTTTGTGTGCTACCAAACATCACAACGTAACTGGGTGATTATAAAGGAGCTCTACAAGTGTCTCCGAAGGTACATGTTGGCTTGGTGTATTTCGAGATTAGGACTTGTCACTCCGATTGTCGCAGAGGTATCTCTGGGCCCTCTCGGTAATGCACATCACTATAAGCCTTGCAAGCAATGTAGCTAATGAGTTAGTTACGAAATGATGCATTACGTAATGAGTAAATAGATTTGCCAGTAACGAGATTGCCTAGGTATTGGATACCGACGATCGAATCTCGGGCAAGTAACATACCGATGACAAAGGGAACAACGTATGTTGTTATGCGGTTTGATTGATAAAGATCTTCGTAGAATATGTAGGAACCAATATGAGCATCCAGGTTCCGCTATTGGTTATTGACCGGAAACAGTTCTAGGTCATGTCTACATAGTTCTCGAACCCGTAGGGTCCGCACGCTTAAGGTTTCGATGACAGTTTTATTATGAGTTTATGATTTTTGATGTACCGAAGGAGTTCAGAGTCCCGGATGAGATCAGGGACATGACGAGGAGTCTCGAAATGGTCAAGACGTAAAGATCGATATATTGGACGACTATATTCAGACACCGGAAGTGTTCCGGGTAGTTTCGGAGAAAATCGGAGTGCCGGAGGGGTTACCGGAACCCCCCGGGGGAGTATTGGGCCTTAGTGGGCTTTAGGGAAGAGAGAGGGCAGCAGCCCAAGAGGTGGTGCGCCCCCTCCCATGAGGGATCCGAATTGGACTAGGGGAAGGGGGCGCACCCCCCCTCCTCTTTCCTTCTCCTCTTTCCCTCTCCTTCCTTCCCCCTTCCCTCTTCCTAGTTTGACTAGGAAAGGGGAGTCCTACTCCTACTAGGAGGAGGACTCCCCCCTCCTTGGCACGCCCCAAAGGGCTGGCCGGCCTCCCCCCCCCCACCCTTGCTCCTTTATATACGGGGGCAGGGGCACCTCTAGAGACAATGATTAATCTCTTGATCTCTTAGCCGTGTGCGGTGCCCCCCTCCACCAAAGTCCTCGATAGTATTGTAGCAGTGCTTAGGCGAAGCCCTGCGACGGTAGAACATCAAGATCGTCACCATGCCTTCGTGCTGACAGAACTCTTCCCCGACACTCGGCTGGATCGGAGTCCGGGGATCGTCATCGAGCTGAACGTGTGCTAGAACTCGGAGGTTCCATAGTTTTGGTGCTTGATCGGTCAGGCCGTGAAGACGTACGACTACATCAACCGCATTGTTCTAATGCTTCCGCTTTCGGTCTATGAGGGTACGTGGACAACACTCTCCCCTCTCGTTGCTATGCATCACCATGATCTTGCGTGTGCGTAGGAAATTTTTTGAAATTACTATGTTCCCCAACAGTGGCATCCGAGCCTAGGTTTCATGCATAGATGTTATATGCACGAGTAGAACACAAGTGAGTTGTGGGCGATACAAGTCATACTGCTTACCAGCATGTCATATTTTGGTTCGGCGGTATTGTTGGATGAAGCGGCCCGGACCGACATTACACGTACGCTTACGCGAGACTGGTTCTACCGACGTGCTTTGCACACAGGTGGCTGGCGGGTGTCAGTTTCTCCAACTTTAGTTGAACCGAGTGTGGCTACGCCCGGTCCTTGCGAAGGTTAAAATAGCACTAACTTGACGAACTATCGTTGTGGTTTTGATGCGTAGGTAAGAACGGTTCTTGCTCAGCCCGTAGCAGCCACGTAAAATTTGCAACAACAAAGTAGAGGACGTCTAACTTGTTTTTGCAGGGCATGTTGTGATGTGATATGGTCAAGACGTGATGCTACATTTTATTGTATGAGATGATCATGTTTTGTAACCGAGTTATCGGCAACTGGCAGGAGCCATATGGTTGTCGCTTTATTGTATGAAATGCAAACGCCCTGTAATTGCTTTACTTTATCACTAAGCGGTAGCGATAGTCGTAGAAGCAAAAGATGGCGTAACGACAATGATGCTACGATGGAGATCAAGGTGTCGCGCCGGTGACGATGGTGATCATGACGGTGCTTTGGAGATGGAGATCACAAGCACAAGATAATGATGGCCATATCGTATCACTTATATTGATTGCATGTGATGTTTATCCTTTATGCATCTTATCTTGCTTTGATTGACGGTAGCATTTTAAGATGATCTCTCACTAAATTATCAAGAAGTGTTCTCCCTGAGTATGCACCGTTGCGAAAGTTCTTCGTGCTGAGACACCACGTGATGATTGGGTGTGATAGGCTCTACGTTCAAATACAACGGGTGCAAAACAGTTGCACACGTGGAATACTCAGGTTAAACTTGATGAGCCTAGCATATACAGATATGGCCTCGGAACACGGAGACCGAAAGGTCAAACGTGAATCATATAGTAGATATGATCAACATAGTGATGTTCACCATTGAAAACTACTCCATCTCACGTGATGATCGGACATGGTTTAGTTGATTTGGATCACGTGATCACTTAGATGACTAGAGAGATGTCTGTCTAAGTGGGAGTTCTTAAGTAATATGGTTAATTGAACTTAAATTTATCATGAACTTAGTCCTGGTAGTATTTTGCAAATTATGTTGTAGATCAATACTCGCGTTGTTGCTTTCCTATATTTATTTTGATATGTTCCTATAGAAAACTGTGTTGAAAGATGTTAGTAGCAATGATGCGGATTGGATCCGTGATCTGAGGTTTATCCTCATTTGTGCACAGAAGAATTATGTCCTTGATGCACCCCTAGGTGGCAGACCTATTGCAGGAGCAAATGCAGACGTTATGAACGTTTGGCTAGCTCAATATGATGACTACTTGATAGTTTAGTGCACCATGCTTAACGTCTTAGAATCAGGACTTCAAAGATGTTTTGAACGTCATGGACCATATGAGATGTTCTAGGAGTTGAAGTTAATATTTCAAGCAAATACCCGAGTTGAGAGATACGAAGTCTCCAACAAGTTCTATAGCTAAAACATGGAGGAGAATCGCTCAACTAGTGAGCATGTGCTCATATGTCTGGGTACTACAATCGCTTGAATCAAGTGGGAGTTAATCTTCCAGATAAGATAGTGATTGACAGAGTTCTCTAGTCACCATCACCAAGTTACTAGAACTTCATGATGAACTATAGTATGCAAGGGATGATGAAAACGATTCCCGAGCTCTTCGTGATGTTGAAATCAACGAAGGTAGAAATCAAGAAAGAGCATCAAGTGTTGATGATTGACAAGACCACTATTTTCAAGAAAAGGGCAAAGGGAAAGAAAGGGAACTTCAAGTAGAATGGCAAGCAAGTTGTCACTCCCGCGAAGAATCCCAAAGCTGGACCAAAGACTGAAACTGAGTGCTTATACTGCAAAGGAAATGGTCACTGGGAGCGGAAATGCCCTGAATATTTGGTAGATAAGAAGGATGACAAAGTGAACAAGGGTATATTTGATATATAGGTTATTGATGTGTACCTTACTAGTGTTTATAGTAGCCCCTGAGTATTTGATACTTGTTTAGTTGCTAAGATTAGTAACTCGAAATAGGAGTTACAGAATAAACAGAGACTAGTTGAAGGGGAAGTGACGATGAGTGTTGGAAGTAGTTCCAAGATTGATATGATCATCATCGCACACTCCCTATACTTTCGGGATTAGTGTTAAACCTAAATAAATGTTATTTGGCATTTGCGTTGAGCATGAATATGATTTGATCATGTTTATTGCAATACGGTTATTCAATTAAAGTTAGAGAATAATTGTTGTTCTGTTTACATGAATATAACCTTCGATGGTCATACACCCAATGAAAATAGTTTGTTGGATCTCGATTGTAGTAATACACATATTCATAATATTGATGCCAAAAGATGCAAAGTTAATAATGATAGTGCAACTTATTTGTGGCATTGTTGTTTGGGTCATATTGGTGTAAAGAGCATGAAGAAACTCCATAAAGATGGATTTTCGGAATCACTTGGTTATGAATCATTTGAAGCTTGCGAACCGTGCCTATTGGGCAAGATGACTAAAACTCCATTCTCCGGAACAATGGAACGAGCTACTGACTTGTTGGAAATAATACATACCGATGTATGTGGTCCAATGAGTGTTGAGGCTTGCGGCGTGTACCATTATTTTCTGACCTTCACAGATGATTTGAGCAGATATGGGTATATCTACTTGATGAAACATAAGTCTGAAACATTTGAAAAGTTCAAAGAATTTCAGAGTGAAGTGGAAAATCATCATAACAAGAAAAATAAAGTTTCTATGATCTGATCATGGAGACGAATATTTGAGTTACGAGTTTGGTCTTCATTTGAAACAATGTGAAATAGTTTCGCAACTCACGCCACCTGGAACACCAGAATGTAATGGTGTGTATGAATGTTATAATCGTACTTTACTAGATATGGTGCGATCTATGATATCTCTTATCAATTTACCACTATCATTTTGGGGTTATGCATTAGAGACAGCTGCATTCACGTTTAATAGGGCACCATCTAAATCCGTTGAGACGACACCGTATGAACTATGGTTTAGCAGTAAACTTAAGCTGTCGTTTCTTAAAGTTTGGAGTTGCGATGCTTATATGAAAAAGGTTTTCAACCAGATAAACTCGAACCCAAATCGGAGAAATGTGTCTTCATAGGATACCCAAAAGAGACTATTGGGTACACCTTCTATCACAGATCTGAGGGCAAGATTTTTTGTTGCTAAATTAGGATCCTTTCTAGAGAAGGAGTTTCTCTCGAAAGAAGTGAGTGGGAGCAAAGTAGAACTTGATGAGGTAACTGTACCTGCTCCGTTATTGGAAAGTAGTTCATCACAAGAACCGGTTCCTATGACAACTACACCAATCAGTGAGAAAGCTAATGATTTTGATCATGAATCTTCAGATCAAGTTACTACCGAACCTCGTAGGTCTACCAGAGTAAGATCCGCACTAGAGTGGTACAGTAATCCTATTCTGGAAGTCATGTTACTTGACCATGGCGAACCTACGAACTATGAGGAAGCGATGATGAGCCCAGATTCCGCAAAATGGCTTGAGGCCATGAAATCTAAGATGGGATCCATGTATGAGAATAAAGTGTGGACTTTGGTGGAATTGCCCGATGATCGGCAAGCCATATTGTATAAATGGATCTTCAAGAGGAAGACAGATGATGATAGTAGTGTTACTATCTACAAAGCTTGACTTGTCGCAAAAAGGTTCTCGACAAGTTCAAGGTGTTGACTACAATGAGATTTTCTCAACTGTAGCGATGCTTAAGTCTGTCCGAATCATGTTAGAAATTGCCACATTCTATGAAATCTGGCAAATGGATGTCAAAACTGCATTCCTTAATGGTTTTCTTAAAGAAGAGTTGTATATGATGCAACCAGAAGGTTTTATCAATCCTAAAGGTGCTAACAAAATGTGAAAGCTCCAGCGATCCATCTATGGACTGGTGCAAGCATCTCAGAGTTGGAATATACGCTTTGATAAGTTGATCAAAGCATATAGTTTTATACAGACTTGCGGTAAAGCATGTATTTACAATAAAGTGAGTGGGAGCACTACCGCCTTTCTGATAAATATATGTGAGTAACATATTGTTGATCAGAAATGATGTAGAATTTTTCTGGAAAGCATAAAGGAGTATTTGAAAGGAGTTCTTTAAAAGAAATACCTCGGTAAAGCTACTTACATATTGAGCATCAAAATCTATTGAGATAGATCAAGACGCTTGATAAGTTTTTTCAATAAGTACATACCTTGTCAAGATTTTGAAGAAGTTCAAAATGGAACAGTCAAAGAAAGAGTTCTTGTCTGTGTTGCAAAGGTGTGAAATTGAGTAAGACTCAAAACCCGACCATGGCAGAAAATAGAAAAGAGAATGAAAGTCATTCCCTATGCCTCAGTCATGGGTTCTATAAAGTATGCTATGCTATGTACCAGACCTATTGTATACCTTGTTCTGAATTTGGTAAGGGAATACAATAGTGATTTAGGAGTAGATCACTGGACATTGGTCAAGAATATCCTTAGTGAGGACTAAGGAAATATTTCTCGATTATGGTGGTGATAAAAGAACCCGTCGTAAAGAGTTACATCGGTGCAAGCTTTTAGGCCGATCCAGATGACTCTAAGTCTCAATCTGGATACATATTGAAAGTGGGAGCAATTAGCTAGAGTAGCTCCGTGCAGAGCATTGTAGACATAGAATATTTGCAAAATACATACGGCTCTGAATGTGACAGGCCCGTTGACTAAGCTTCTCTCACGAGCAAAACATGATCACACCTTAGTACTCTTTGGGTGTTAATCACATAGCAATGTGAACTAGATTATTGACTCTAGTAAACCCTTTGGGTGTTGGTCACATGACGATGTGAACTATGCGTGTTAATCATATACAGATATGAATATTGGTGTTAAAGCACATGGCGATGTGAACTAGATTATTGACTCTAGTGCAAGTGGGAGACTGAAGGAAATATGCCCTAGAGGCAACAATAAAGTTATTATTTATTTCCTTATTTCAAGATAAATGTTTATTATTCATGCTAGAATTGTATTAACCGGAAACATGATACATGTGTGAATACATAGACAAACATATTGTCACTAGTATGCCTCTACTAGACTAGCTCATTAATCAAAGATGGTTATGTTTCCTAACCATAGACATGAGTTGTCATTTGATTAACGGGATCACATCATTAGTAGAATGATGTGATTGACATGACCCATTCCGTTAGCTTAGCACTTGATCGTTTAGTATGTTGTTATTGCTTTCTTCATGAATTATACATGTTCCTACAACTATGAGATTATGCAACTCCAGTTTACCGGAGGAACACTTTGTGTGCTACCAAACGTCACAACGTAACTGGGTGATTATAAAGGAGCTCTACAGGTGTCTCCGAAGGTACATGTTGGGTTGGCGTATTTCGATATTAGGATTTGCCACTCCGATTGTCGGAGAGGTATCTTTGGGCCCTCTCAGTAATGCACATCACTATAAGCCTTGCAAGCAATGTAGCTAATGAGTTAGTTACAGAATGATGCATTACGTAACGAGTAAAGAGACTTGCCGGTAACGAGATTGAACTAGGTGTTGGATACCGACGATCGAATCTCGGGCAAGTAACATACCGATGACAAAGGGAACAACGTATGTTGTTATGCGGTTTGACCGATAAAGATCTTCGTTGAATATGTAGGAGCTAATATGAGCATCCAGGTTCCGCTATTGGTTATTGACTGGAAACAGCTCTAGGTCATGTCTACATAGTTCTCGAACCCGTAGGGTCCGCACGCTTAAGGTTTCGATGACAGTTTTATTATGAGTTTATGAGTTTTGATGTACCGAAGGAGTTGGAGTCCCGGATGAGATCGGGGACATGACGAGGAGTCCTGGAATGGTCGAGGCGTAAAGATCGATATATTGGACAACTATATTCGGACACCGGAAGTGTTTCGGGTAGTTTCAGAGAAAACCGGAGTGCCGGAGGGGTTACCGGAATCCCCCGGGGGAGTATTGGGCCTTAGTGGGCTTTAGGGAAGAGAGAGGGCAGCAGCCCAAGAGGTGGTGTGCCCCCTCCCATGAGGGATCCGAATTGGACTAGGCGAAGGGGGCGCACCCCCCTTTCCTTCTCCTCTTTCCCTCTCCTTCCTTCCCCCTTCCCTCTTCCTAGTTTGACTAGGAAAGGGGAGTCCTACTCCTACTAGGAGGAGGACTCCCCCCTCCTTGGTGCGGCCCAAAGGGCTGGCCGGCCTCCCCCCTTGCTCCTTTATATACGGGGGCGGGGGGGCACCTCTAGAGACAACGATTAATCTCTTGATCTCTTAGTCATGTGCGGTGCCCCCTCCACCAAAGTCATCGATAATATTGTAGCGGTGCTTAGGCGAAGCCCTGCGACGGTAGAACATCAAGATCATCACCACGCCGTCGTGCTGACGGAACTCTTCCCCGACACCCTGCTGGATCGGAGTCCGGGGATCGTCATCGAGTTGAACGTGTGCTAGAACTCGGAGGTGCCGTAGTTTCGGTGCTTGATCGGTCGGGCCGTGAAGACGTATGACTACATCAACCACGTTGTTCTAATGCTTCCGCTTTCGGTCTACGAGGGTACATGGATAACACTCTCCCCTATCATTGCTATGCATCACCATGATCTTGCGTGTGCGTAGGAAATTTTTTGAAATTACTGCGTTCCCCAACAGTTACTTGCCCGAGATTCGATCGTCGGTATCTTAATACCTAGTTTAATCTCGTTACTGGCAAGTCTCTTTACTCGTTCCCTAATGCAACATCCCGTAACTAACTCGTTAGTCACAATGCTTGCAAGGCTTATAGTGATGTGCATTACCGAGGGGGCCCAGAGATACCTCTCCAATACTCGGAGTGACAAATCCTAATGTCGATTTATGCCAACTCAACAAACACCATTGGAGACACCTGTAGAGTATCTTTATAGTCACCCAGTTATGTTGTGACGTTTGATAGCACACTAAGTGTTCCTACGGTATTCGGGAGTTGCATAATCTCATAGTCATAGGAACATGTATAAGTTATGAAGAAAGCAATAGCAACAAACTAAACGATCATCGTGCTAAGCTAACGGATGGGTCAAGTCAATCACATCATTCTCTAATGATGTGATCCCGTTTATCAAATGACAACTCTTTGTCCATGGCTAGGAAACTTAACAATCTTTGATTAACGAGCTAGTCAAGTAGAGGCATACTAGTGACACTCTGTTTGTCTATGTATTCACACATGTACTAAGTTTCCGGGTAATACAATTCTAGCATGAATAATAAATATTTATCAAGATATAAGGAAATATAAATAACAACTTTATTACTGCCTCTAGGGCATATTTCCTTCAGTCTCCCACTTGCACTAGAGTCAATAATCTAGATTACATTGTAATGATTCTAACACCCATGGAGCCTTGGTGATGATCATGTTTTGCTTGTGAGAGAGGCTTAGTCAACGGGTCTGCAACATTCAGATCCGTATGTATCTTGAAAATCTCTATGTCTCCCTCCTTGACATGATCGTGGATGGAATTGAAGCGTCTCTTGATGTGCTTGGTTCTCTTGTGAAATATGGATTCCTTTGCATGGGCAATTGCACCAGTATTGTCACAAAAGATTTTCATTGGACCCGATGCACTAGGTATGACACCTAGATCGGATATGAAATCCTTCATCCATACTCCTTCATTCGCTGCTTCCGAAGCAGCTATGTACTCCGCTTCACACGTAGATCCCACCATGACGCTCTACTTGGAACTGCACCAACTAACAGCTCCACCAGTCAATAAAAATACGTATCCGGTTTGTGACTTAGAGTCATCCGGATCAGTGTCAAAGCTTGCATCGACGTAACTGTTTACGACGAGCTCTTTGTCACCTCCATAAACGAGAAACATATCCTTAGTCCTTTTCAGGTATTTCAGGATGTTCTTGACTGTTGTCCAGTGATCCACTCCTGGATTACTTTGGTACTGATGTCTACTACACAACCTTCTTCTTGTAGACGTTCTTGGGCCTCCAAGTGCAGAGGTTTGTAGGACAGTAGCAAATTTCCCTCAAGTGGATGACCTAAGGTTTATCAATCCGTAGGAGGCGTAGATGAAGATGGTCTCTCTCAAACAACCCTGCAACCAAATAACAAAGAGTCTCTTGTGTCCCCAACACACCCAATACAATGGTAAATTGTATAGGTGCACTAGTTCGGCGAAGAGATGGTTATACAAGTGCAATATGGATAGTAGATATAGGTTTTTGTAATCTGAAAATATAAAAAACAGCAAGGTAACTAGTGATAAAAGTGAGCATAAATGGTATTGCAATGGTAGGAAACAAGGCATAGGGTTCATACTTTCACTAGTGCAAGTTCTCCCAACAATAGTAACATAGATAGATCATATAACAATCCCTCAACATGCAACAAAGAGTCACTCCAATGCCACTAATAGCGGGGAACAAACGAAGAGATTATGGTAGGGTACGAAACCACCTCAAAGTTATCCTTTCTGTTCTATCTATTCAAGAGTTCGTAGTAAAATAACATGAAGCTATTCGTTCCGTTCAATCTATCATAGAGTTCATACTAGAATAACACCTTAAGACACAAATCAACCAAAACCCTAATGTCACCTAGATACTCCATTGTCACCTCAAGTATCCGTGGGCATGATTATACAATATGCATCACACAATCTCAGATTCATCTATTCAACCAACACAAAGTATTTCAAAGAGTGCCCCAAAGTTTCTACCGGAGAGTCAAGACGAAAATGTGTGCCAACCCCTATGCATATGTTCATGGGCGGAACCCGCAAGTTGATCACCAAAACATACATGAAGTGGATCACGTGATATCCCATTGTCACCACAGATAAGCATGGCAAGACATACATCAAGTGTTCTCAAATCATTAAAGACTCAATCCGATAAGATAACTTCAAGAGGAAAACTCAATTCATCACAAGAGAGTAGAGGGGGAGAAACATCATAAGATCCAACTATAATAGCAAAGCTCGCGATACATCAAGATCGTGCCATAGAGAGAACACGAGAGAGAGAGAGAGATCAAACACATAGCTACTGGTACATACCCTCAGCCCCGAGGGTGAACTACTCCCTCCTCATCATGGAGAGCGCCGGGATGATGAAGATGGCCACCGGTGATGGGTTCCCCCTCCGGCAGGGTGCCGGAACGGGCTCCCGAGAGGTTTTTGGTGGCTACAAAGGCTTGCGGCGGCGGAACTCCCGATCTATCTTCGTCTTCGATGGTTTTAGGGTATATGGGAATATATAGGCGAAAGAAGTCGGTCGGGGGAGCCACTAGGGGCCCACGAGACAGGGGGCGCGCCTAGGGGGTGGGCACGCTCTCCTTCTCCTGGCCTCCTCGAAGCTTCCCCGGCTTGTACTCCAAGTCTCCTGGATCATGTTCGTTCCAAAAATCACGCTCCCGAAGGTTTCATTCCGTTTGACATTCCGTTTCTTCGAAATACTGAAATAGGCAATAAAACAACAATATGGGTTGTGCCTCCGGTTAATAGGTTAGTCCCAAAAGTAATATAAAAGTGTATAATAAAGTCTGTAAACATTCAAAATAGATAATAAAATAGCATGAATGCTTCATAAATTATCGATACGTTGGAGACATATCAGCATCCCCAAGCTTAATTCCTGCTCGTCCTCGAGTAGGTAAATGATAAAAGAAAGAATTTATGAAGTGTGAATGCTAGTAGGTGCACAAGTTTGATCAATGATAATTTCAATCACCTTTTCTAGCATAATTCTCAATGTAATTTTCTTTATTGTGGCATGAATGTTCAGATCCAAATGATTCAAAATAAAAGTTCATATTGACATAAGAAATAGTAACACTTCAGGCATACTAATAAAAGCAATCATGCCTTCTCAAAATAACATGGCTAAAGAAAGTTCATCCCTACAAAATCATATAGTTAGGCTATGCTTCATTTTCATCACACAAAAATGTTCCCAAATTCTACACCCCCGATGACAAGCCAAGCAATTGTTTCGTACTTAAATGATCTCAAACTTTTTCAACCTTCACGCAATACACGAGCGTGAGGCAAGGATATAGCACTATGGGTGGAATAGAATATGATGATGGGGATTGTGTGGAGAAGACAAAAAAGGAGAAAGTCTCACATTGACTAGGATAATCAATGGGCTATGGAGATGCCCATCAATTGATATCAACATGAGGAGTAGGGATTGCCATGCAACGGATGCACTAGAGCTATAAATGTATGAAAGCTCAACAAAAGAAAACTAGTGGGTGTGCATCCAACTTGCTTGCTCATGAAGACCTAGGGCATTTGAGGAAGCCCATCGTAGGAATGTACAAGCCAAGTTCTATAATGAAAATTTCCCACTAGTATATGAAAGTGACAACATATGAGACTCGCTATATGAAAAACATGGTGCTACTTTGAAACACAAGTGTGGAAAAAGAGATAGTAACATTGCCCCTTTTTTCTTTTTCTTTTCTTTTTCTTTCTTTTTTTTCTTTGGCCTTTCTTCTTTTTCTTTTTTTTCTTTTTGCGGACAATGCTCTAATAATGATGATCATCACACTTTTATTGATTACAACATATGAATTACAACTCAAAAACTAGAACAAGATATGACTCTATATGAATGCCTCCGGCGGTGTACCGGGATGGTGCAATGAATCAAGAGTGACATGTATGAAAAATTATGCATGGTGGCTTTGCCACAAATACGATGTCAACTACATGATCATGCAATGGCAATATGACAAAAGTAATGTGTGTCATGATGATAAACGGAACAGTGGAAAGTTGCATGGCAATATATCTTGGAATGGCTGTGGAAATGCCATAATAGGTAGGTATGGTGGCTGTTTTGAGGAAGATATAAGGAGGTTTATGTGTGATAGAGCGTATCATATCACGGGGTTTGGATGCACCGGCAAAGTTTGCACCAAATCTCAAGGTGAGAAAGGGCAATGCACGGTACCGAAGAGGCTAGCAATGATCGAAAGGTAAAAGTGCGTATAATCCATGGACTCAACATTAGTCAAAAGAACTCACATACTTATTGCAAAAATTTAGAAGTCATCAAAAACCAAGCACTACGCGCATGCTCCTAGAGGGATAGATTGGTAGGAAAAGACCATCGCTCGTCCCCGACCGCCACTCATAAGGATGCACAATCCAAGTACACTTCATGTTTCAAATTTGTTACACAACATTAACCATACGTGCATGCTACGGGACTTGCTAACTTCAACACAAGCATTCTTTAAATTCATAATCACCCAACTAGCATGACTTTAATATCACTACCTCCATGTCTCAAAATAATTATCAAGTATCAAATTGATCATAGCATCCAATTCATTTCCTATGATAGTTTTTATTATACCCAACTTGGATGCCTACCATTCTAGGACCAATTTTATAACCATAGAAAATACCATGCTGTTCTATAAGACTCTCAAAATAATATAAGTGAAGCATGAGAGATCTACAATTCTACAAAATATAACCACCGCCATGCTCTAAAAGATATAAGTGAAGCACTAGAGCAAATGACAAACTACTCCGAAAGATATAAGTGAAGATCAATGAGTAGTCGAATAATTGTGCAACTATGTGAAGACTCTCTAATATTTAAGAATTTCAGATCTTGGTTTTTTATTTAAACGGCAAGCAAAACAAAGAAAATAAACAGACGCTCCAAGCAAAACACATATCATGTGGTGAATAAAAATATAGCTCCAAGTAAAGTTACTGATGAACAAAGACGAAAGAGGGGATGCCATCCGGGGCATCCCCAAGCTTAGGCTCTTGGTTGTCCTTGAATATTACCTTGGGGTGCCTTGGGCATCCCCAAGCTTAGGCTCTTGCCACTCCTTATTCCATAGTCCATCGAATCTTTATCCAAAACTTGAAAACCTCACAACACAAAACTCAACAGAAAACTCGTAAGCTCCGTTATTGTAAGAAAATAAAACCACCACTTAGGTACTGTAATTAACTCATTCTAAATTCATATTGGTGTAGTATCTACTGTACTCCAACTTATCTATGGTTCATACCCTCCGATACTACTCATAGATTCATCAAAATAAGCAAACAACACATAGAAAACAGAATCTGTCAAAAACAGAACAGTCTGTAGTAATATGTATCAAACATATACTTCTGGAACTCCAAGACTTCTACCAAATTAGGAAGTCCTAAGAAATTTGTGTACCAATCCATATAAAAAATAATCAGATCAGAAGAACGTTTCTGTGAATTAACAAAACTAATTTACTGGGTGCAAAAGTTTCTGATTCTCAGCAGGATCAACACAACTATCACCGTAAGCTATCCTAAAGGTCTTACTTGGCACTTTATTGAAAAAAAAGATATAAAACATGATTACTACATTAGAATAACAATGTGAACACACAAAAACAGTAAGGGTAAATATTGGGTTGTCTCCCAACAAGCGCTTTTCTTTAATGCCTTTCTAGCTAGGCATGATGATGACGATGATGCTCACATAAAAGATAAGGATTGAAACATAACAGGAGCATCATGAAGCATATGACTAGCACATTTAAGTATAACCCACTTCCTATGCATAGGGGTTTTGTGAGCAAACAACTTATGGGAACAATAATCAGCTAGCATAGGGAGGCAAAACAAGCATAACTTCAAGATTTTAAGCACATAGAGAGGAAACTTGATATCATTGCAATTCCTACAAGCATATGTTCCTCCCTAATAATAATTTTCAGTAGCATAATGAATGAATTCAACAATATAACCAGCACATAAAGCATTGTTTTCATGATCTACAAGCATAGAAAATTTACTACTCTCCGCATAAGCAAATTTTTTCTCATTCGGAATAGTGGGAGTATCATAAGAGACTTGATTACTATAAATTTTTTCCACATTAAAAGAGTAATATTCAGAAAAAGGGTAATCATAATCATGAGAAGTTTTATAAATATAATCATCACTACTTTTTATAGCATAAGTTTTATCACAATAATCATCATAAGTAGCAACTTCGTTCTCATCATAATCGATTGAAACCTCTCCCAAGATAGTGGAATCACTAAATAAAGTTGACACTCTTCCAAATCCACTTTCGTATTCATCACAATAAAATTCAACATCCTCCAAAATAGTGGGATCACTACTTCCTAAGACACTCTTCCAAACCCACTTTCATCAATATAATCATCATAGGTAAGAGGCATGTTATCATTATAACAACTTTGCATATCAAAACTTGGGATGCTAAAAATATCATCTTCATTAAACGTAGCATCCCCAAGCTTGGGACAAACATTAATTTCAGCAAATATATTCTCAAATATGTCATCCTCATCAAACATAGCTTCCCCAAGCTTGGGCCTTTTCATATCATAAGCATAGTCACTCTCATCATTAATAGTATGGATAGCACCAATAGTATAGCAAGTATCATCATCACAATGAGTAGTAGGAGCAACTTCATTTGAGAGAGATACCTTTTTACCTTTGTTGCTCCTTCTTTTCTTTTTCTTCTTCACATTATGTGTGGGTTCAACCTTCTTTGTTGAGCTCCTTATTGATGAGATTGGTTGAATAGAAAGCTCCTCCTCGTTACTTGATTCATCATAAGAAATAATAGGAGGATATTGGGAAGTCTCTTCCCTTTCATTAGTATTCTCTTCATCTTCTAATTGCTTTCTTTTCTTTAGGTAATTGGCAATATAAGGATTTTCAATGCAATTCACCGCACAATACAAATAAATCTTCTCTAGATCAAAATCAAGACATCTATCAAGATTAAATTTTGGAATACCCTCAGTTATACGTTTCACTTCTTCATACCCCAAAAGAAGACTAAGCTCTTTATGATGCTCAAGGGTAATCAAGTTATCACAATTTTTGGACACGATTCGATCATGAAACAATTTGCATTCGAGATTTAAATGACCATGTTCATTGCAAAGTTCAGAAGGAGCATGAAAAATATTGAATTTTTCAGCACAAACATCAAGACTTTCTTGCAACCATTTAGTTTCTAAATACTTATGCCTCTCGCAATATCTATTTTCCCTATTTGATGTGTACTTGCAAACCGAATCTACTCCACAAAAATCAACATGCTTATAAGAGCCATTTTCATCATAACTAGTGCAATCATAATTAGTACTATGGATATTCAAAGAGTTCATACTAACAACATTGCAATCATGCTCATCATTCAAAGATTTAGTATCAAGCATTTTATAGATTTCTTCTTCTAGCACTTGAGCACAATTTTCCTTTTCATCATACTCACGAAAGATATTAAAAAGATGAAGCGTATGAGACAAACTTAACTCCAGTTTTTTTTTGTAGTTTTCTTTTATAAACTAAACTAGTGATAAAACAAGAAACAAAAAGATTCGGTTGCAAGATCTAAAGATATACCTTCAAGCACTCACCTCCCCGGCAACGGCGCTAGAAAAGAGCTTGATGTCTACTACACAACCTTCTTCTTGTAGTGGTTGTTGGGCCTCCAAGTGCAAAGGTTTGTAGGACAGTAGCAAATTTCCCTCAAGTGGATGACCTAAGGTTTATCAATCCATAGGAGGCGTAGGATGAAGATGGTCTCTCTCAAACAACCTTGCAACCAAATAACAAAGAGTCTTTTGTGTCCCCAACACACCCAATACAATGGTAAATTGTATAGGTGCACTAGTTCGGCGAAGAGATGGTGATACAAGTGCAATATGGATAGTAGATATAGGTTTTTGTAATCTGAAAATATAAAAAACAGTAAGGTAACTAGTGATAAAAGTGAGTGTAAACGGTATTGCAATGGTAGGAAACAAGGCATAGGGTTCATACTTTCACTAGTGCAAGTTCTCTCAACAATAATAACATAGATAGATAATATAACAATCCCTCAACATGCAACAAAGAGTCACTCCAAAGCCACTAATAGCGGAGAACAAATGAAGAGATTATGGTAGGGTACGAAACCACCTCAAAGTTATCCTTTCTATCCTATCTATTCAAGAGTCCGTAGTACAATAACATGAAGCTATTCTTTCCGTTCAATCTATCATAGAGTTCAAACTAGAATAACACCTTAAGACACAAATCAACCAAAACCCTAATGTCACCTAGATACTCCTTTGTCACCTCAAGTATCCGTGGGCATGATTATATGATATGCATCACACAATCTCAGATTCATCTATTCAACCAACACAAAGTATTTCAAAGAGTGCCCCAAAGTTTCTACCGAAGAGTCAAGACGAAAACGTGTGCCAACCCCTATGCATAGGTTCATGGGCGGAACCCGCAAGTTGATCACCAAAACATACATCAAGTGGATCACGTGATATCCCATTGTCACCATAGATAAGCACAGCAAGACATACATCAAGTGTTCTCAAATCATTAAAGACTCAATCCGATAAGATAACTTCAAGAGGAAAACTCAATTCATCACAAGAGAGTAGAGGGGGAGAAACATCATAAGATCCAACTATAATAGCAAAGCTCGCGATACATCAAGATCGTGCCATAGAGAGAACACGAGAGAGAGAGAGAGAGAGAGAGATCAAACACATAGCTACTGGTACATACCCTCGGCCCCGAGGGTGAACTACTCCCTCCTCGTCATGGAGAGCGCCGGGATGATGAAGATGGCCACCGGTGATGGGTTCCCCCTCCGGCAGGGTGCCGGAACGGGCTCCCGAGAGGTTTTCGGTGGCTACAGAGGCTTGCGGCGGCGGAACTCCCTATCTATCTTCATCTTCGATGGTTTTAGGGTATATGGGAATATATAGGTGAAAGAAGTCAGTCGGGGGAGCCACGAGGGGCCCACGAGACAGGGGGGCGCGCCCAGGGGGTGGGCGCGCCCTCCTATCTCCTGTCCTCCTCGAAGCTTCCCTGGCTTGTACTCCAAGTCTCCCGGATGATGTTCGTTCCAAAGAATCACGCTCCTGAAGGTTTCATTCCGTTTGGACTCCGTTTGATATTCCTTTTCTTCAAAATACTGAAATAGGCAATAAAACAGCAATATGGTTGGGCCTCCGGTTAATAGGTTAGTCCCAAAAGTAATATAAAAGTGTATAATAAAGCTCGTAAACATTCAAAACAGATAATAAAATAGCATGAATGCTTCATAAATTATAGATACGTTGGAGATGTATCAAGTACCTCCATGCTAAGCTAATAGCAAGGCACACATCAGGTCTGGTACACAGCATTGCATACATGATAGAACCTATGGCTGAAGCATAGGGAATGACTTTCATTTTCTCTCTATCTTCTGCATTGGCCGGGCATTGAGTCTGACTCAACTTCACACCTTGTAACACAGGCAAGAACCCTTTCTTTGCTTGATCCATTTTGAACTTCTTCAAAACTTTGTCAAGGTATGTGCTTTGTGAAAGTCCAATTAAGCATCTTGATCTATCTCTATAGATCTTGGTGCCCAATATATAAGCAGCTTCACCGAGGTCTTTCATTGAAAAATTCTTATTCAAGTATCCTTTTATGCTATTCAGAAATTCAGTATCATTTCCTATCAACAATATGTCATCCACATATAATATCAGAAATGCTACAGAGCTCCCACTCACTTATTGTAAATACAGGCTTCTCCAAAAGTTTGTACAAATCCATATGCTTTGATCACACTATCAAAGCGTATATTCCAACTCCGAGAGGCTTGCACCAGTCCATAAATGGATCACTGGAGCTTGCACACTTTGTTAGCACCTTTTGGATCGACAAAACCTTCTGGTTGCATCATATATAACTCTTCTGTAAGATATCCATTAAGGAATGCAGTTTTAACATCCATTTGCCAAATTTCATAATCATAAAATGCGGCAATTGCTAACATGATTCGGACGGACTTAAGCATCGCTACGGGTGAGAAGGTCTCATTGTAGTCAACTCCTTGAACTTGTCGAAAACCTTTCGCAACAAGTCAAGTTTTGTAGACAGTAACATTACCGTCAGCGTT
The DNA here is from genome assembly GCF_002162155.2 of Triticum dicoccoides. Classification (NCBI taxonomy): domain Eukaryota; kingdom Viridiplantae; phylum Streptophyta; class Magnoliopsida; order Poales; family Poaceae; genus Triticum; species Triticum dicoccoides. Next base: position 411,996,702 of record NC_041391.1, on the reverse strand, counting down.
AGTCTTCTTCTTGAAGATCCATTTATTCTCTATGGCTTCCCGATCATCGGGCAAGTCAACCAAAGTCCATACTTTGTTCTCATACATGGATCCCATCTCAGATTTCATGGCCTCAAGCCATTTTGCGGAATCTGGGCTCATCATCGCTTCCTCATAGTTCGTAGGTTTGTCATGGTCAAGTAACATGACTTCCAGAACATGATTACCGTACCACTCTGGTGCGGATCTTACTCTGGTTGACCTACGAGGTTCGGTAGTAACTTGATCAGAAGTTTCATGATCATCATCATTAGCTTCCTCACTTACTGGTGTAGGAATCACTGGAACTAATTTATGTGATGAACTACTTTCCAATAAGGGAGCAGGTACTGTTACCTCATCAAGTTCTACTTTACTCCCACTCACTTCTTTCGAGAAAAACTCCTTCTCTAGAAAGGATCCATTCTTAGCAACGTATCTTGCCTTTGGATCTGTGGTAGAAGGTGTACCCAACAGTCTCCTTTGGGTATCCTATGAAGCCACATTTCTCTGATTTGGGTTCGAGCTTATCAGGTTGAAGCTTTTTCACATAAGCATCACAGCCCAAAACTTTAAGAAACGACAATTTGGGTTTCATGCCAAACCACAGTTCATAAGGTGTCATCCTAACGGATTTAGATGGTGCCCTATTTAACGTGAATGCAGCTGTATCTAAAGCATAACCCCAAAACGATAGTGGTAAATCAGTGAGAGACATCATAGATCACACCATATCTAGTAAAGTACGATTACGACGTTCGGACACACCATTATGTTGTGTTGTTCCAGGTGACGTGAGTTGCGAAACTATTCCCCATTGTTTCAAATGAAGACCAAACCTGTAAATCAAATATTCTCCTCCACGATCAGATCGTATGAACTTTATTTTCTTGTTACGATGATTTTCCACTTCACTCTGAATTTTTTTGAACTTTTCAAATGTTTCAGACTTATGTTTCATCAAGTAGATATACCCATATCTGCTCAAATCATCCGTGAAGGTAAGAAAATACCGATACCCACCGCGAGCATCAACACTCATTGGACCACATACATCAGTATGTATTATTTCCAATAAGTAAGTTGCTCGCTCCATTGTTTCGGAGAACGGAGTCTTAGTCATCTTGCCCATGAGGCATGGTTCGCAAGCATCAAGTGATTCCAAAAGCCCATCAGCATGGAGTTTCTTCATGCGCTTCACACCAATATGACCTAAACGGCAGTGTCACAAATAAGTTGCACTATCATTATTAAACTTATATGTTTTGGCTTCAATACTATGAACATGTGTATCACTACTATCAAGATTTAGTAAAAATAGACCACTCATCAAGGGTGCATAACATAAAGGATATTACTCATATAAATAGAACAACCATTATTCTCTGATTTAAATGAATAACCGCCTCGCGTCAAACAAGATCCAGATATAATATTCATGCTCAACGCTAGCACCAAATAACAATTATTTGGGTCTAAAACTAATCCCGAAGGTAGATGTAGAGGTAGCATGCCAACGGCGATCACATCGACTTTGGAACCATTTCCCACGCGCATCGTCACCTCGTCCTTTGCCAATCTTCGCTTAATCTGTAGCCCCTGTTTCGAGTTGCAAATATTAGCAACAGAACCAGTATCAAATGCCCAGGCGCTACTGCGAGCATTAGTAAGGTACACATCAATGACATGTATATCAAATATACCTTTCACTTTGTCGTCCTTCTTCTCTGCCAAATACTTGGGGCAGTTCCGCTTCCAGTGACCAGTCCCTTTGCAGTAGAAGCACTCAGTCTCAGGCTTAGGTCCAGACTTGGGCTTCTTCACTTGAGCAGCAACTTGCTTGTTGCTCTTCTTGAAGTTCCCCTTCTTCCCTTTACCCTTTTTCTTGAAACTAGTGGTCATGTTGACCATCAACACTTGATGCTCCTTCTTGATTTATACCTCCGCAGCCTTTAGCATTGCGAAGAGCTCGGGAATTATCTTATCCATCCCTTGCATATTATAGTTCATCACGAAGCTCTTGTAGCTTGGTGGCAGTGATTGGAGAACTCTGTCATTGACACTATCATCAGGAAGATTAACTCCCAGTTGAGTCAACTGGTTGTGGTACCCAGACATTCTGAGTATATGTTCACTGACAGAACTATTCTCCTCCATCTTGCAACTGTAGAACTTATTGGAGACTTCATATCTCTTAATCCGGGCATTTGCTTGAAATATTAACATCAACTCCTGGAACATCTCATATGCTCCATAACGTTCAAAACGTCATTTAAGTCTCGGTTCTAAGCCGTAAAGCATGGCACACTGAACTATTGAGTAGTCATCAGCTTTGCTCTGCCAGACGTTCATAACAACTGGCGTTGCTCCTACAGCGGGTTTGTCACCTAGCGGTGCTTCCCAGGACGTAATTCTTCTGTGCAGCAATGAGGATAATCCTCAAGTTACGGACCCAGTCCGTGTAGTTGCTACCATCATCTTTCAACTTAGCTTTCTCTAGGAATGCATTAAAATTCAATGGAACAACAGCACGGGCCATCTATCTACAACAACATAGACATGCAAAACAGTATCAGGTACTAAGTTCATGATAAATTAAAGTTCAATTAATCATATTACTTAAGAACTCCCACTTAGATAGACATCCCTCTAATCATCTAAGTAATCACGTGATCCATATCAACTAAACCATGTCCGATCATCACGTGAGATGGAGTAGTTTTCAATGGAGAACATCACTATGTTGATCATATCTACTATATGGTTCATGCTCGAGCTTTCGGTCTCAGTGTTCCGAGGCCATATCTGCATATGCTAGGCTCGTCAAGTTTAACCCGAGTATTCTACATGTGCAAAACTGGCTTGCACCCGTTGTATGTGAATGTAGAGCTTGTCACACCCGATCATCATGTGGTGTCTCGGCATGACGAACTGTAGCAACGGTGCATACTCAGGAAGAACACATATACCTTGAAATTTAGTGAGGGGTCATCTTATAATGCTACCGTCGAACTAAGCAAAATAAGATGCATAAGGATAAACATCACATGCGATCATATAAGTGATATGATATGGCCATCATCATCTTGTGCCTTTGATCTCCATCTCCAAAGCACTGTCATGATCACCATAGTCACCGGCGCGACACCTTGATCTCCATCGTAGCATCGTTGTCGTCTCGCCAACTATTGCTTCTACGACTATCGCTACCGCTTAGTGATAAAGTAAAGCAATTACATGGCGATTGCATTTAATACAATAAAGTGACAACCATATGGCTCCTGCCAGTTGCCGATATCTCTGTTACAAAACATGATCATCTCATACAATAAAATTTAGCATCATGTCTTGACCACATCACATCACAACATGCCCTGCAAAAACAAGTTAGACGTCCTCTACTTTGTTGTTGCAAGTTTTACGTGGCTGCTACGGGCTGAGCAAGAACCGTTCTTACCTACGCATTAAAACCACAACGATTTTTCGTCAAGTGTGTTGTTTTAACCTTCAACAAGGACCGGGCGTAGTCACACTCGATTCAACTGAAGTTGGAGAAACTGACACCCGCCAGCCACCAGTGTGCGAAGCACGTCAGTAGAACCAGTCTCGCATAAGCGTATGCGTAATGTCGGTTCGGGCCGCTTCATCCAACAATACCGCCGAATCAAAGTATGACATGCTGGTAAGCAGTATGACTATTATCGCCCACCACTCATTTGTGTTCTACTCGTGCATATAACATCTACGCATAGACCTGGCTCGGATGCCATTGTTGGGGAATGCAGTAATTTCACACAAAAAAATCTATGCACACGCAAGATCTATCATGGTGATGCATAGCAACGAGAGGGGAGAGTGTAGTCCACGTACCCTCGTAGACCGTAAGCGGAAGCGTTATGACAACGCAGCTGATGTAGTCGTACATCTTCACGATCCGACCAATCCTAGTACCGAAAGTACGGCACCTCCGTGATCTGCACACGTTCGGCTCGGTGACGTCCTGATACGTCTCTAATGTATCTATAATTTTTTATTGTTCCATGCTATTATATTACCCATTTTGGATGTTTATGGGCTTTACTCTACACTTTTATATCATTTTTGGGACTAACCTACTAACCGGAGGCCCAACCCGAATTGTTGTTTTTTTGCCTATTTCAGTGTTTCGAAGAAAAGGAATATCAAACAGAGTCCAAATGGAATGAAACCTTCGGGAGCGATCTTTTCGGAACAAACACAATCCAGGAGACTTGGAGTGGACGTCAAGCAGCAATGGAGGTGGCCACGAGAGTGCCCAGCGTGCCCTAAGGGGGTGGACGCGCCCCCCACCCTCGTGGGCCCCTCGTGGCTCAACCGACATACTTCTTCCTCCTATATATATCCACGTACCCTGAAAACATCCAGGAACACCACGAAAAACTATTTCCACCGCCGCAACCTTCAGTATCCGCGAGATCCATCTTGGAGCCTTCGTCGACGCTCCGCCGGAGGGGGAATCACCGCGGAGGGCCTCTACATAATCTCCAAGGCCTCTCCAATGAGTTGTGAGTAGTTTACCACAGACCTTCGGGTCCATAGTTATTAGCTAGATGACTTCTTCTCTCTCTTTGAATCTCAATACAAAGTTATCCTCGATCTTCTTGGAGATCTATTCGATGTAACTCTTTTGCGGTGTGTTTGTCGAGATCCGATGAATTGTAGGTTTATGATCAAGTTTATCTATGAGAAATATTTGAATCTTCTCTGAATTCTTTTATGTGTGATTGGTTATCTTTGCAAGTCTCTTCGAATTACCAGTTTGGTTTGGCCTACTAGATTGATCTTTCTTGCAATAGGAGAAGTGCTTAGCTTTGGGTTCAATCTTGTGGTGTCCTTTCCCAGTGACAGCAGGGGCAGCAAGGCACGTATTGTATTGTTGCCATCGAGGATAAAAAGATGGGGTTTATATCATATTGCTTGAGTTTATCCCTCTACATCATGTCATCTTTCTTAATGCGTTACTCTGTTCTTCATGAACTTAATACTCTAGATGCAGGCAGGAGTCGGTCGATGTGTGGAGTAATAGTAGTAGATGCAGAATCATTTCGATCTACTTGTCACGGACGTGATGCCTATATACATGATCATGCCTAGATATTCTCATGACTATGTACTTTTCTATCAATTGCTCGACAGTAATTTGTTCACCCACCGTAATACTTATGCTATCTTGAGAGAAGCCACTAGTGAAACCTATGGCCCCAAGTTTATCTTTTATCATATAAGTTTCCCATCTACTTTTATTTGCATCTTTTAGTTTCCAATCTATATCATAAAAATACCAAAAATATTTATCTTATCCTATTATCTCTATCAGATCTCACTTTTGCAAGTTACCATGAAGGGATTGAAAACCCCTTTATCGCATTGGTTGCGAGGTTCTTGTTTGTTTGTGTAGGTGCGTGGGACTTTTGAGGAGCCTCCTACTGGATTGATACCTTGGTCTTAGAAACTGAGGGAAATACTTACGCTACTTTGCTGCATCACCCTTTCCTCTTCAAGGGAAAACCAACGCAGTGCTCAAGAGGTAGCAAGAAGCATTTCTCATCCCACGAACTCTCGATCCAGCTGAGTGTCGAGTGAAAGCTTCGTCAGCACGACGGCGTGATGACGGTGATGATGAAGCTACCGGCGCAGGGCTTCGCCTAAGCACTGGAACGATATGACCGAGGTGGATTATGGTGGAGGGGGGCACCCCACACGGCTAAGAGATCAATGATCAACTTGTGTCTATGGGGTGCCCCCCTCCCCCGTATATAAAGGAGTGGAGGAGGGGGAGGGCCTGCCCTCTCTATGGCGCGCCCTAGGGGAGTCCTACTCCCACCGGGAGTGGGATTCCCCACTTCCAAGTAGGAATAGGAGAGGAAGGAAGGAGGTGAGAGGGAGGAAGGAAAGGGAGCCGGGCCCCCTCCCAATTCGGATTGGGCTTGGGGGGCGGGGCATGCCCCCTCCTAGGCCGCCTCCTCCTCTCTCCCACTAAGGCCCAATAAGGCCCATACACTCCCCG